>NC_056736.1:370992495-371179995 GCF_019279795.1 Protopterus annectens | reverse complement strand
TTGTGTGGGTCCATGAGATTTCTGCTTAGTTCGTCTGCCAGTGTATTTAGTTTTCCTGGCAGGAATTGAGCCTGTAGAATCAGCACTTGGTAGCGCAAGGTTGTGTTTCACACAGCCATGGCTAGTCTGCAGAAGGGGTAGGAATGGGTAACCCCCTGCTTGTTTATATACCACATAACAGTGGTGTTGTCCGTCTTTACAATCAATTGTCCTGGAAGAATGTGGTCCTTGAAGGCTGCCACAGCATTCTGTACAGCTAACATTTCTTTTTGATTGATATGCAGGTGCATTTGACTTCGGTTCCATTTGACATGAATGCACTTCCCTGCCAGGTGAGCCCCCCCATGCATAGTCTGATGCATCTGTTGTTAGGGTTTGGGCAGCAGGGGGTAGAGTGAATGGTAGTCCCTTGTTTTGGTGGCAGGCCTCTGTCCACCACAGGAATTCTAACCGTAGGCAAGGTATGATAGGGATCATTGCTTCTAGATCCTGAGAATGTTGACACCATAGGCTTTTTAGATACCATTGTAGTTTCCTCATATGCAGTCTTGCATATGGAATTAGAAGAATCCACGAGGCCATGAACCCCAAGGCTTGCAGTATTTGCCTTGCTGATAGCAGGGTTTTTGTGGCCACTAGTTTGAAGTAAGTTGTCAAATGAATTTGTTTCTCTGGCGTGAGGAAAGCCATCTGGGAAGTTGTGTTCAAGCTTGCTTCCAGGAATGTGATTTGTTGACAGGGTACCAGCTGTGATTTCTTCTCGTTTAAGGTGTACCCTAGACAAGTTAGTACCTTTTGTACAAAGGCCATATGATTCAAAAGTGTGTCCTGTCTTTCTGCCTGAATTAGACAATCGTCCAGGTATGGGTATATTTGAATATTTCTGTCTGCAAAATACAATGACTGGAGCTAGGCACTTTGTGAATACCCTGGGTGCAGTAGTTAAGCCAAAGGGTAGTGCAGAGAACTGATAGTGCATGCAGCCTGCTTTGAAGCATAGGTATCGTCTGCAAAATTCCCTGAATGGGATGTGCAGGTAGGCTTCATTTAAATCCAGTGTTGCCAACCAGGCATCTTTGCCTATCATGGAAAGCAACTGGTGAAGAGTTAGCATCTTGAATTTTGGAATCGCCAAAAAGGTGTTTAGGATAGAAAGGTCCAGGATGGGACGCCATGAGTTGTCTTTTCTGGGTACCAGGAAAAGTCTTATGTAGAAACTCTGTCCCTTTTCCTCTTCTGGTACAGTCTGAATAGCCTTTAATCTTAAGAGAGAGAGAGAGTACTTGCTTTTGAGCCTCTGCCCACTGATTTGGGGGTAGATCTGGCCAACAGTTTGGTGTTGGTAACATGTGGAAGTGAAATCTGTATCCTTGGGAAGCTATATTTAAAACCCATTTGTCCTGGGTAATGAGTTCCCAGTTTTTTGCCTGCAGAGCAATCTTTCCCCCTAAAGGAGCAGTCAGTTGAGAAGTGCTTGGAAATTTTAAAGTTAAGTCATTGAGACAGCTTACCATAGGGGGGAGTCTTACTACTCCCTGATTTGGAAGTGGGAACCCCCCCCACTGCTTAGTCTTGTGCGTATCCTGGGACTGAAGCCTGGTTGTTCTGCTGGTTCTAAGTTTGAACTGAGAAGGCCTGTAAGAGGCAGGAAAGGATCAATTTTTTGAGGGCCAATGCCTACTAAATCTTGGAGGCCGCACTTGTAAGAAATCTTTAACAGTTTGCATAGATTTAGCTTTTTCCTCCATCTTTTTAAGAACTTCTGCTTTGTTGCCAAACAGGCGGTCCTGATTTAAGGGAGCACCCAGCAATTTAGTTTTAATATGATCTGGCAAAGATTGCTCCTTAAGCCAAGAATGCCTTCTAAGTACAGACCTAGTGACAGTAACCCTGCAAGATGCCTCTAGTGAATCAAAACCACATTGCAAAGTATGTTTTCCAACCTGTTCAGCAGAACACATTAAATCCTGTAAATCCTTGTTTTCAGCACAATCAGGAATCAACATCATTTTCTGTTTAAGCAATCCAATAATAAATATGCTGCTGATACTTTAAGAAATGAAACTGGCAATTTAAGGCCCTGATGGCCAATGTAGCAGAGGTGTATACCTTCTTACCCCATCTATCCAGGGCCCTGGAATCTCTATCAGAGGGGGTAGGATTTTTGGCAGTAGTAGCATTAATGCCCTTGGGTCCCTGTGAAATGGTCTTAGGATCCACAGTAGAATTTTTAAAAAGGAACTTGTGAGAATCAGGAACCCTGTAATATCCATCAGGTTTTCTGGGAGCAGGAGGTAGAGAGTCAGGGGCCAAACTAGATTCCGAAAAGGCATAGTCAACAATGTCCAGCACAGGAGGGATAGCTACAGGCCTGTGTTGGGGCAGGAGTAAGAAATCTCTAAGCCTCTTTTGAGAATCAGAGTAATCCTGGCTTTCCCAGTGAAAATGCTCCCTAAGAGTATGCAAGGTTTCACCAACAGAAAAATCTTCTGGGGGAGAAGCAGAGGGAATAGAGTCCTCTGCATCAGAATCCTCAAAGGTAAATAAGGGTAAATACTGGTCATCAGAGGAGACAGAAATTTCAGAATCCTGGTCAGAAGTATCATAAGCAAATTCAGTCCTAGGTCTCTTAGAGGGGGAAGGTTGGCTTCCCCTGATTAAAGTAATAAGGTCTTCAGCCATTCTTATCATTTGTTTTTTAGGCATAAAGGCCTAACCATGTGGTCTGGGTGTCCATTTCCTAGGCATGGTTCGAGTTTTAGGCCTTGAAGAAGAAGATGACGTTGGTTTAATATGCAAGTCAGTAGGTCTGAATACACCCTCAGAAGCCGGTGCCTGCACAGGGGCTCTAGACCAATCCAAGGTAGAGACATCCGCAGGTTCTACAGTTGAAGCATCTTGCGGCATACAGGACTCCGAATGGGTCTAAGCAGAGGCCTGCGAATCTAAAGTAGTGGGTATCAGGGGCTGCGAAAGCGCCTCACTGAGTACCGGCGAACTGGCAACTAACTTAGGAGAAGCGTCATTGGCAGCTTTGGACCTAGGCGGCCTGTCTCTGTCTTTATCTTTGCATTTTTTTTTGAATGTCAGTAGTCGGGTGGCTTACCGAAGACATATCTGGATAATTGAACAGAGTACCAAAATATTTAAAAGCGAAAATATACCGACGACGAATAGTTCGTGGTTTAAATAAGGGACAAAACCGACAGCGAGGTACGTCGTGGTCAGGGCCTAGGCAAGGAATACAGTACGAATGAAAATCTATATGAGGTATTTGCTTTCCACAAGAAATACAATTATTGACTTTTACCAACATCGGTTTAGAGCAAGAAAAAGTTTCCCCAATGGGGTACTTAGCTTTAGTTGAAGACTTCGGTTCCTAAACTCGAAAATGAAAATTTCAGGAGTCGGCCGACCGGCACTTGCGAACTGCTTCTGCTTCAGACATGCACAGCAAGAAAAGCTGATGTAATGGAGTCGGCTGCGTGTTTTATACCCATGACGACCTGACATCATGGAAGAAGCGACAGCATCCGAAGCAGAAATCCCAAGACTCTGGTATTCAGGCCGACTGAGGGCTACCTCAGGCAGATAACCCAAATGTGATGACTGCAACAGTGAAACACGAAGAACATCAGTACATATTTAAAAATTAATCCAAGTGTATCCAGTTTGATTTCCAATGATTTTTCTGGTCAATAGAAGAAATATTAACTTATCTGATTTCCTTTAAGCTGCAAATTTAGGAAGACATCTAATGATTTATATCACTGGATAATACCAACCCCTAAGTTTCTACCTTCTCATTTATGTGCATTGTCTATTGTCTTTCATTTCCTTAATCTGTAGTAACTCCTTATTCGCTGTGTCTCCAGCATATACAATACATCTGTGGACATAATCTCTCCCCAGGGTGTAAAAATACCAATGCAGGCACTTTCAAGCAAAACTTCCACATCTTCTACCCTTGATTGCCTATCTATATAAGTAATAATTTTTACTCTATGTTGCATCAGTAATGTTTTGCCCAGTAGTCCCTGTACTTATAGATAACCCAGTGTTCACCTCTTATAGGGCCTTATGAGCTCAGATTATCAATATAATGACCATTAAAAGTTCATCTGTAGTTTGGTGTAGAAAAGATACAATTTTGGTTAAATTTCAGAAGGGTCCACCACTCTGTTTTCATTTGCAATGGTGTAGATTAAAATGTATTCTAGCCTGATTTCACTCCATCCAACAAATGTCAAGTCCAGTCTGATCCTGATAATATGGTGCAAATTCTCTTTCTTCTACAATTTTACAAACATGCATCTGCACTCACTTCACATTTGAATACCCAGATGGAAAAAAGGCATTATTTCTTGATGAGACCTTTCATGCTTCATATTTTTCCTCAAGATTTATTTATTTTTATTTAACATTTGTTAACCGGGAAAGTCGGACTTGGAACAAAGCCAATTTTCAGCAGTAGCCCAGGGAGAAATGCTTCAAATGCATGTCTTTGTAACGTGGGAAGAAACCGGAACACCCGGAGAAAACCCACACAGATGCAGGAAGGACATGCAGACTCTGCACAGAAAGCACCTCAGCCGAGAATCAAACCGGAGAACCTTTTGCTGTGAGGCAACAATGCGACCCGCTGCACCACTGCGTCATCCGCATAGTCAGCAGCTAAGTGTCTCTCCTTTCACTGAAATATTAGAAAAACCCTACTCTTTCCTTTTTTGATTTCATCCTGCCATAAGACAGAACCACACTCATTTATGATTTCTGTGGTAGATACAAGACATAATTTCCAAATAGATCTCATTGTCAGGAATACCTAGCTTCCTACTGCCTTTAGAGACCTTAACTTGTTCCAAGAAACCATCAGTTTTCCTCTCTTCCAAATAAAGCTTCTAATAATGGTAGCAGTCACTCCCAAATTGTGTAAAACGCTCTTCTAAGAAGTACTAAAATATACATATACAAGGAAAGGAAGAAAAAAAATTAAAAACTTGCACACATATCTAATTCCAAGAGGGATCATCATCTACTTTCTACTGTCCTTCTTTATTCTTTTAAGATTTCCTCCATGGTCTTGTCAATCATCTCAGAGGGGAAAAGATAAAAGCAAAATCACCATATATTTCATATAATTCGATCTCCAGAGGAATGAACAGTACATTCTACTCCCAGGAGAGGGGACAAAATTTATTAGGACTGCCCCGGCTTTATCTTGGTTCACTTTAAACCTCCCCAGATTTCAATGAGGGGGTTCCAGAGAAAATGCAGATAAAATAGGTTACAAAGGAGTAAGCTCAAAAGACTTACGGAGGCAGAGATGAGTTTTTAACTCTTGTCCATGATCCCCTGTATATCCTGAATATCAGTATAACCAAAATTGTGGACACCTACAACTTTGTCAAAACCTGGTTTAATTAAGCTCACTCAACACAATCATGAATCTTTTCAGCATCTAGATTGACCAGGATCACCAGTCATCCAGTTTCTGTTCCATCCTTAACCACAAAGTTTTCAAAATATTACTGAACATCTGCTGTCTCCCTCCCCAACATACACTGAGTGAGACCACCAGATAAAGTGAGATGAACAGCTCACAACCATGGTTTAGTACTATTATGGATCCTTAATCAAGATCCAGAAAGTGGTCTTTTTCCTACTTCAGAACTGCTCATATCAATGCACTTTTCTTTGCTGGGGTATCCCAGCACCAGCTAAAACTTTAATGGATAAATTCTCTAGCAGCTCCAACCTTGTACCTTTTAAATTTTTCCAGAACTCTACTGATATACGGATCCAGTCCTTGAGTCTTGCCAGTGACCTGCCAAGGGTGGCTTTCACTTCTTGAATACTAATCAGAACCATCAGCTCTTCTGCCTGTTTGTGATTTCATTTAGGAAGGTCTACCATATTTAATAAAAAAATCCTCAATTGGTGTGTTAGCAACTTTATTTGACTGCCCAGATCTATACAACTGTCTGTAATGTTTTTTTTAAAATTTCCATTACTTCTGGTGCATGATATCCCTTTCATACCCTGTGAGTGAAGTGCCACACTAATCACAAAGTCCACAGTTGTCTCAGTTTTGCAGTGACCTGCTTCTGATAACCTGATGTGACTTGAAAGAATGCCCCTGACACCGAAAGAAATTTGTATTTCCTGTTATCATCTTGTGTTTTTATTTTAACGTTCTGTACTGTCAATTTTGTTCTGTTTGCATTCAGAATACTGCAACCTTCTCAACTTGTTCCCCTTTTTTTACCAAAATGACTATCCCTCTGTTCTAAAGTTGTTTAGTGTGAATTTAGCCTTTCAGCAATACACTTTTTTAATTCATCCCAATGTCAAGAAATCAACTATCTTTGATCAACTAACACATGATGGATTTCCTTAAAGGCTCCTTTACACCAAATATAAATCAAATCCTCGTCTCTAATTGTATGGAAGGGATCATCAGTGTTTCTTTATTATCCCCACTGGGGTTGTGGTTGCCACCATACTCAGAGAGGCATAATCTGATTTCACCGTTTTGGATGTGTTACTGCCTTCAATACCCTACAAAGATATTGTGCATATGTATACATTTTGTCGGTTCTCGAAATAGACTGACGTCTGTAAGAATACTAAGTATGCAGAGGAGTTTCTGCCTGTATGGATGCAACATTGACCAGCTCAGGAACCAGAGTTATTATAGGTTCTCCCTATACATTAGTAACTTCTGTCACCATATTCCAATCCCCCCTTTTATATATATGTATCCACACCTGAAACACTAACAGGGAGAATATTATAGCCCATCAGACCACTTGTTTAAATCCTGGGTGCAGACAAATACTGAAAATGTATATTTCTCCAACTTATATAGTATTTTTATCCCACCATATGTATGCTAGGAGTCTCTCAGAGAGGTTATAATGGTAACTGAGATCCAGCAGGGCAACACTTCGCTTTTACACTCTAATTTGGGTTTGCAATTCCTCAGTTCCACCTCTTCCAACTAGGTCTCCTGCTAAAGGACAATTTTTACAACAGGATAAACCTACATCATATATTAGAATACTTTGCCTCTTAATAAAATTCATCAAATCATTTATATTCCATAAAAGCATTTTTATTATTAGGGTGTAGCATAACTCATACCAATCATTTTAAACTCCAGGGCCTTCCATCTAACAGCTAATCAAGTACTTTTGAGATAACAAAGCCAATCTCCAATGACCCTGAACATGCTATTCACCAGGTCTCTGTTACCTAATAAGAAGGTGTCATTAAAAATTTACAGCTAAAAGACTTTTAAGTATATGGTTAATATACTTTGAGTATTTAGACTCATCCATTCTACAGCATGTTTTTTATTAAAAAAACATTTGAACTATAAGCATGATACGATAAGACTTCAAATGAACAGATAGTATTCCTGCATTTTAGCTCCCTGAATAAGAAACAGTTTCACAGATAGTATGTCTGCACTGTAAATTACAGTAGAACAGAAAATAAATGTTTCATCAATTAATAATCAATAATAATAGTCTCCATGCCCCAACGTCCCCAATATGTGTAGTCAAATTAGCCCCTAAAACAATAAATCCTTTAAAGCCAAAAGTTTCAGGTTTTTCAATAATACCTTCAATTTATAAGCACTGCACCATTTTATATGCCTGCAACAGCAAGTTTATATATGCCAATTAGAATAATAATAAGCAACATAAAACTTTTGTACAAGGTTGTCACATTTAGTTTTCATCAACAAGAGCCAGCAGTTTCCACTTTACCAGTTAAAGCCACATGATTCTGTAACACCACCAGTCTTTCTGCATTTAACCTACAGGAGTCTAATTTCTTCATATCATAACATTTAATATAACTATAACAACAGATCCATAACGCTGATGATTGCAACATGCAATACATAACTTTGTTCAAGTTTGCCAAAAAGCCTTTTGCATTCATCAATACGAGTCATAACTTTAAGACAATTTGGTAATTTAAGTCAAATATTTTCTGTTTCCTTGTAACAACCTTAAATGTCTTGTATTAGGCCTACATTTCCCTACATTCTACACCCTTTTTCAGCAAGTATCTTACATCAGACTGTCCACACTACCCTAATGTAAATTTTTATTCTAGTCCAGTAGTTTAAGAATATCTTTAATTCACAAAATTTAGACTTTTTTATATGTTTATTGCATCTGCTATCTTGTGATAGCTCAGCAATTGACTTTCCTTTTCTATAACAAATATTTCAATCGAGACTGCTTAACCCAATGAAGAAGCCGCAACTTCAGCTAATCTGGCTTGGTCATCAAAGATAATTCAATCCTGAAACAAATGTTGGCATGCCTGTTGGAAAGTTGAAGCTCGCTTGTGAAACAAAGAATTAAGGTAGTAGTGTGGTGGACTGAAATAGTTAAAAAAAAAAAAAAAACAAGAATTAATAAAATCTAGTCAAACTATCTATTGGAAATTGTAATGCAAGAGCCATGAACAAAGTTAGATGGCATGGTTAAAGATGAGATAAGAATAAACATGATACCTCGGGAATTAGTAAATTAAATGGATTGGAATGGGCCATTTTACATCAGATAGTCATCAGATCTACTATGGATTAGAATCCTGCAGAAGAAATGGTGTCGCCCTCATAGTCAATAACAGATATATCAAAATCAGTGTTCTTTTACAAATCAAAAAATGATAGAATGGTCACTACAGTGATACAAGTTTATGCTCTAACTACAGATGCTGAAGATGAGAAAGTTGACTATTTTTTATAAGGACTTGCAGCAATTGTCTGGAAATAACAGCAAAGAAGATATTAAATTAATCATAGGTAATTGGAATGCTAAAGTAGGCAAAAGAACAAAAACTTAAAATTCTGTCTTCAGTAAAACTCATTTCTTGGGCTCAATACTGGAGTGTATTTACTTGAAAGTATTTACACAGGACATTTTTAACTCCTGACAAAACTGCTAAATTCAAAAAATCAAATAACATTTGTTGGAGATGTCCAGCATCATGTAATGCAGATTGGTTCCATATTTTCTATGATTGCTCTAAATTAAGATATTTTTGGAAAGATATTGATAATTTTCTTTCAGCTTTATTTTCAGATAACTTCACATTAATTAAAACTTTAATTTTTCTTAGTGTTGATGAAACCTTTTCTTTGAATAAATCAAATTCATACTAATTATGGACAATATTAGCAGCAGCCAGGAAATGTATTACGAGGAAATGGACCTCTACCACCTCTCCAAGTTTTGGTGAATTTCTCTCCTCATTAGAAAAAAACATAAACAAGGAAGTCAGAACTAAAGAACTTAGAATATATCCATAGATGAAGGTTTTAAACCTAATTCCTAATTGAGACTTACCAAACTGATATTTTAATCCTCTTTAATCATTATTTGTTTGCTTCACTGAAAGTTGTTTCTTAAAATATTTGTAATATTCAAACATTGTTCAGGCCTATGTAAATAGTTGATTTAGTTTCATTGTTGTTAAAAGTTGTTTGTTCAGTATAATCAGTGTATTAGACAGTGTTTATTCTCTTATTTTATCCCTAATAAAAATATTGGGGAAAAAAGAACAAATGGTAAAATGGGTCAGTTTAGCCTTGGAATCAAGTGAGAAAGAACAGTAGAATTCTGACAAGACAATTCACTGGTCAAAGAAAGCATTCTCTTTCAAAAACTTAAGACAGCTTTACACAGGATTATCACAAGAAGGTCAATACACAAATCTGACTGACTATATGGCCTTGCAACCAGATATGAAAGAGCTCTAGTGCAGCTAGCAAAAACAAGACCTGGAAAGGACTAAGGTTCAGACCATTAAGGAAACCTCCAAGTAAAAATAGGCATGACAAAAGATGGGAGGGACATGGCAGAAACAGATGACATTAAGAAGAGCTGGCAGGAATATACAGAGGGACCTTGTAAGAATGACTGTAACATCACCAATACAGGTATGCTCTCTGATCTAGAACCAAACATCCTATAGATTAAAGTTAAATGCGCCCTTGAAAGCATTGCTAAGAAGTTTGACTTGTTCTAAGCCAGACATTCAGAGTAGCAGGTGCTAGCCTTTAGAAGAGAATTGTGTCAGCTGTGTATTGTCACCTTACTTATTTAATTTATGTACTGAGTTCAGTCTTAATTGGTTAAACTCCTGCAAACATGCTGGTGTTACAGTGCTGCTTGGGATTTGCCAGGAAATTTGAAAAACAACAGTGCTATTAGATTGGCAAAGGTCCATTTACATCCCAACCATGAAGAAGGACGATGCTAAACAGTGTTTAGATTATAAAAAATGCACTTGTTTTACATACTAGGAAGGCAATGCTCAAGATCCTGAAAGCTAGACTCTAGCAATCTACAGACTGTGAACTACCAAATGTATTAGCTGGATTTAGAGGAAACAGAGGCACCAGAGATCAAATTGCCAACATTTGCTGGATAATAAACAAAGCAAAGGAGTTCCACAAAAATATTTACTTCTGTTTCATTAACTACTCTAAAGACTTTTGACTGTGTAGACCACAATAAACTGTGCCAAGGGCTTGGAGAAAAGCGGATACTGATGCACCTAATTTGCCTCCACAGGAACCTGTATACACAACAAACATGCAATAATTAGAAAATGAATATAGAACAACTGACTGGTCTGTGACTGGAAGAGAAGTGTAACAACTGTATATTGCCATCACACTTATTTAATTATTTTAAAGTTTATATACTGAATATATCATGCTAAATTGCTGGATTAGATGAATCAGATGCTGGAATCAAAACTGCCAGCAGACATGTAGACAATATCACTATAATGGCTTAAACTGAGGAAGAAGTAAAAGCAGAAAAGCTTGCTTACTGTACAACATACAAAAATATCTCATGTAGTCCTATCAAGTTTTTGCAAATAGGTGGTAAAGAAGTGGAAGCAGTGACAAATTTTATTTTTCTAGGCTGAAAGATCCTGCAGATGCTACACCTAGTCTTAGCCAAAAGGCAAAAGAAGCAATGCTTTGGTGATTACTGCCATAAAATTAAAATAAGCTTGTTTTCTGGAAGGAAAGCTATGGCATATCTGGATACAATTTTAAAAAGCAAAGACGTCACATTATCGTCAAAGGTCCATATATTCAAAGTTATAGTTTCCTGGTAACATATGGCTGTAACAGCTGAACTGTAAGTAATGCTGTGCATTGGAAAATTGATGGTTTTGAGCTGTGGTGTTGAAGAAATGTTCTGAAAATTCTGTGGATTGCAAGAAGAACAAATAAGACAATACTTCAGGAAACAAACCTACACTGTTCACTGGAAGGTATGACCACTATGCAGTCATAAAGACCCTAGTCTGTACACTAGTCATTAAGAGCTGTCCAATAAAATCAAAACTCAAATGCTTTGGCCACATAATGTGAAGACAGGATTCAATAGAGAAATAAACGTGCTGGAAAGATCAAAGGCAAAAAAAAATGGGTAGAAAGCATTACTGAAATAATGAACATAAATTTGGGAGATTTCGCCTCACAGTAAAACGCTGTCCGGTTCGATTCTCAGCTAGAGTGTCTTCTGCGTGGAGACATGCGTGAATGGGCGTACCTTCATTGAAGGTTGTGCATCAGGCCTGGCAAGCCGGTGTGTAAAAATCAACTGCCAATCATTAGCGGACCGGAGTTCCGCTGTGGCGACCCCTAACCGGGAGAAGCCGAAAGAAAGAAACAAACAAGCTGATGACAGGCAGGCTTGGTGTATTAAAGTCCTTGCAGTAGAAAAGAGTTAGATTTGAATACATGACTAAACACAACAGTGAGAATCCAGCAGCTACAAAAACACCACAAACAAGACAATACCTTCAGTACTACTAATGTCCCATTATAGTAGCACACAATAATTTTACCCCTCATTTCCTCTTATCCAGTGAAAGCTATTCTTGTTCTTGGTGCTCAATGAATACTGGGAATGATCTCTGCTCATTAAATTGACTGGCTGAATATTGTGACTCTTCTGGCGGAATTCTGCAGAGATTTCAATCCAGGTTAGGAACACAGCTGATAGCATCCTGTCAGTCAGCAAAGGTCTTAGCCCCTAATACATTGCAGTATCTTCAACAGCAGTAAACAGATGAGCCTGAAACATACCCTTGACTTCTGCATTCTCTAACAGTATTCATAGGTTCATAGCTGTTTACTAGGCTAACGACCACAAGGCCTTTTTAAGCATAGCCATGCATTCAAATCTCTGACAAGTTTTGATACCCTTAATAAGTGTAAGCATGGGCCTGGGAGATGAACCATTTACAGGCTACCTGTGTCCATTAGAGATACAGGTGCAAAATCAGGGATGGATTTCCGGTTTCCCATCCAAATGTCCAAGCTGCACCTGAATTGGGTTAGGGAGGAACTCTGCTTCACATGGATGGGGAGCCTGTTCCATAGACAGGAAAGTCTGTGGGATGCATACCTATCTCTCCAGCAGGTCCTATTTATATCACAGGCAAAGTTTTAAGTCTTTAGAACGGGTAGTTCTGGTGCTGTTTGTTTTGTGGATATGCAGGAGGTCCATCAGGGTGGATTCTGACAATGCCCTGTATGCCAGGCATAGATCTCCCTAAAAAGCCTGTAGGATACAGCCTACAGGGATAGGGCCTTGAGGCTGTCTGAATAGGACATATTACTTACACCCTGTATTCTTTTAGTGAGGAAACTCTGTGGATGTTCTAATTGTTGGATATGCCTGGCTAGGTACATACCAAAGAGGGCATTGCACTCAATGAAAGGTCTGATGAATGCCAAATACAGTGGAACAATGACTTCCTTAGACTTAGATGCAATACCCTTGTTTATAAGTTGCACAACACAGAATGATTTCCTCACCACTGTAGACATGTGATGATCAAAGGCTAGATTACTATGTGCATCCCAAAGTCCCTGACTACTGGGTCAGCTCTAAGGAGTGTGTTGTTATTGGTGAACTGTGCCTTTTTCCACCTGGCTTGTCCAGCATGGTCATTATCAAGAAATACCCCATCGTCAAGCACTCTGCAGACTTTCCCTGGTCTCCAGATGGCTCTGAGGACTGGTTTCTTTAATGCATGCCACTCCAATCTCACAATTAAGTGCCTAGGTTTGCTGCTACCGTTACCACTATACAGGCATGAAGACCCTGTCTACACCCACTGTTCATACAGACACTGTGTAAGGCCAGACAATTTTTCCAAATACCAATATATAAATTTCTCAAAATTTACACCTTCTACTTGCCCTGGCACCCCTACAATATAAACATTCGTATTGTGCACCCTATTTTCTCTGTCTCCTTATTTCTCTTCAAATACTTCTGCTATGGCTTTCTGGCATGTCACAAGCTCTTTTAGTGTATTATTCTCTGCTTTCAGTTTAGTCAGGGCATCAAAGTGAAGACAGATCACTATTAATCCCAGTGTTCCTAATCTTAGTTCTGGTCACATATCCATCCAGTTTCTGGTTTACTTTTTAACTTTTCATGTACAATCAGATCCAGTACAGCCTGGGATGAGTTTTCACTCTTATTATTATCAGAAGTATTCACAGCTGTAATCTCCTGCTCTGCATTTTACACTATGCATTTCTCAGACACTTGCTTCTTTCTTCATGACAGCAGTCTCCTCAACTTTCTGTTTAGATCAGATCATCAATGGTATACTACAGTTATGGTGAAAAATTATGTGTGGGCTCTGGGGTCTACTTTTAAGCTTATTTACCATTTTTAATAGAATCCTGGAGGATGTGACCACACCTCAGGAAGTCATAATGGAAGTTGGCATTTTTAAAAATATTCAGCTTTCAGTACTTGTATGCATGGTTAGTGATCAGCTTATTTGCATTACCAGATATATGTAATGGACTTTCTTCAACTTGCTGCTGTGATTCTCTTCACTCTTGATGCAAAAGAAGTGAATTGCTCCCTTTGAACAACATGGAATAACTGTACTACTACTTCTTCTTTTGGCTGCTCCCGTTAGGGGTCGCCATAGCAGATCAACTGTTTCCATTTCTTCCTGTCCTCTGCATCTTGCTCTGTCACACCAACCACCTGCATGTCCTCTTTCACCACACCCATAAACCTTATCTTAGGCCTTCCTCTTTTCCTGTTACCTGGCAGCTTCATCCTTAGCATCTTTTCCCCAATATACTCTGCATCCCTCCTCAGCACATGTCCAAACCAACGTAATCTTGCCTTGCTGGCTTTGTCTCCAAACCTTCCACTACTGGCTAAATAATATATAGTATCTCTTAATTAGGATCATGTAACAAAATGCTGCCATAATGTTTTTTGCTACAGGTTAGTGCACATTACAGTTGCTGTTATAAGCATTTCAGGACATCATTAACAAACCTGTAACAATCTAGACCAAAAGCATAGCTTAATCCATTCAACAAATGATTACAAAAGATTTCCACACACTGATACATATCTCTTACCTGTAGGACAAAAGCAAGAAGGGGTAGAATCTTTTACTTGCGCTATACACTATTACAAACACAGCTGTTAGTGCAGTAAAAGTACTTAATGCATTCTTGCTATATGCCGGGAGTCTGACTGGCTGAAAATTAAAACATCCAAAATCATCTTTTTTTTTTTAAATTCCCTGAAAAGATTTGCCCAGTGGCTTCCCTTCCTGCACTCCATCAGCTCATTATTTTCTTCTCAAGAATGAGAGCCAGGCACCCCTAGTCTAAGCAAGAGCTCTTTGGTCCCTTTGTTTTTGTCTGTAGAGCCTTATTAGCACATTCATTCTGCTATGAGGACAACATTGGGTGGTAGCAATGAGGCCAAACTGCTGATCCTGAGGAGTTCTCCTTCCATTCCACATAATCCCTCCCAGTGGGCAGCTGCTGATCCTGAGGAGTTCTCCTTCCATTCCACATAATCCCTCCCAGTGGGCAGCTTCCAGACTCAAAGTGGTTGCCAGTCAGAAAGAGACACAAGTGCTCTAAATACATCTCTGCCGACTCAGTGATGCATGAATGCTACCACACACATATGCTTCTGTTGATTCAGTGGTGCATGAGTGCTACCACACACACATGCTTCTGCTGATTCAGTGGTGCAAGAGTGCTACCACACACACATGCTTCTGCTGATTCAGTGGTGCAAGAGTGCTACCACACACACACACACAACTCTGCTGATTCAGTGGTGTCCGAGTACTACCACACGCACATGCCTGTGCTGATTCAGAGGTGCACGAGTGCTACCCACACACACACACACACACACACACACACACACACACACACACACACGTACATGCTTTTGTTGATTCATGGTTGCATGAGTGCTGCCACACAAGCAAAACTCTGCTGATTCAGTGGTGCATGAGTGCTACCATACACACACATGCTTCTGCTGATTCAGTGGTGCAGGAGTGCTACCACATGCACATGCCTCTACTGATTCTAAGGCTAAACACCTTGCCCAATACACTAATCATAGATGACTCAATAGTGAAGCACACAGATGTCAGGTGCCAGAACCAGATACATAACACACGCACTCAGGGCAGTCCACAACAAGTACAAGTATGACTCTGTCATTGTCCATGTGGGTGTGAATGACCTGAGACGCACCTCCCTTGACTACATGAAAAGAGACATGGTGGAGCTGTAGGATTATGTGGCCCAGGCAGGTATGACCCTAGTCCTGAGCAGTATCCTACAGTCAAACAGAATTGGTCCGCAGTACAAACGAAAATGATTGACTTCAACAATTGGCTAAGTTTCTGGTGTCATTTTAAGGGGATCCAGTATCTGCTTGGGATGACATTACTGACAGACCTCAATGCTTTGCCAGAGACGGCCTGCATCTATCACCCCTGGGTTTCTGGGTACTGGCTAAGGCTTTTGCCACCCCTATAGTGCTTTTTTTAGGAGGTGCTCCAAAGACCAAATTATATATAACAGCTATAAACAAATGCAATCTGAGGGTCATGCTGTTCAATGCTAGAAGTCTAAATCTCAAGATGCACTCCTCAAAATGGAAAACATTGATATTTGTGCTGTATCTGGTTTAAAGGGGCAGAAAGCACCCCTGCACTACCAGACTATAACTCATTCCACACCTTTCGGCCCCAAAATATGGATCGAAGCTTCAAAGGTGGTGGTGTCTCCATATTCATATAGGATATGCACACCTCCAGACTAGTAGCCCAGCAAAACGCATCTGAGTTACTTCAGGTAAACTAATATTGGGTAAGATGGCAATCCAGGTCATAGCATACTATAGGTCCCCAACCATGTCTCTTGACTCTCACTCCACATTCCTGAGCACCCTGGAATCTATCAAGGTCCAACCCAAAACTCTCATACTAGGAGACTTCAACCATCCCTTCATCAACTGGGAAAACTACTCAAACACCAATACACTGGCCAAATGCTTCCTGAAATTCAACAATTTCAATGCCCTGGACCAGCTCAGTCCGAACCCCAGTAGTGGAAGCAACATTCTTGACCTGGTTATTACTAACATGGGAGACCGTTGCTCTACACCAATAGTCAATTTCTCCCGGGTCAGAACAGACCATAAATTAATCACCATAGAAATCTACATCTCACCCACAACCCCCGCAAATGTAATCACCTTGAAAAACTTCTCCAAAGCTGACTATGGGCTCCTAAAACCAGAGGTGGCTAACTTCATGGCACCCATGCCAATGGAAAATAGCTGCATGACTGCCATATCATACACTGATGCACTGTACGAACATGTACATAAATGCACAGAAAGTACAGTTGTGTACACTTACCATAAATGTAGATGTTCGAGTGTATTCACTGTTGCAGTCATCACATTTGGGTTCTCTGCTTGCATTAGCCCTCAGTCGGCCTGATTATCAGTCTTGGGTCCTGGGTTAGTTGCTATCTAATCTTCCTTGCCAGGTAGTCAGGGGTAAAAAGCATACAGCTGACGCCATTTTATCAGTTTTTCTTGCCCCAGATGTCAGGTGCCCCCATAATGAGAAGCAATTATATACAAGGTTACACTTCCAAAAAAAAGCAAACACACCAGAAAGCATTAAGCATAGTAAACAAGAATAGAAGTACAGTCAATAGAAGTCAGGGGGCTGGAGGGAGGGTAACCAGGACTGCAACAGTGAATACACTCGAGCATCTACATTTATGGTAAGTGCACACAACTGTACTATATTCTTCATGTTTCACTGTTGCAGTCATCACATTTGGGTAGATTCCCAAAGCTAAGGATGGGAGGAGGCAATTATATAGCATTAGGACCAGCTATAAGGCCCTGGAAGATTGCAGTGGCAAAGCCAGCTCTGGATTTAGAAAAAATTGGCAAGTGGTAATGCTTGGTGAAGGTATGTACAGAACTCCAGGTAGCAGCTTCTAGGATGTCCCTGGTAGGGACACTGCTGAGAAAGGCTGTAGAGGTAGATGCAGCCCTGGTGGAATGAGGTCTTATCCCGTGTAGTAGGTTTTCCTTGGTTCTTATAGCAGAAATGGAATGCAATGGCTTATCCACTTAGAAATGGTTTGCTTTGAAATGGCCTTCCCCTCTGCCCCTGCAGCAAATGCAGCCAGCAGCTGTTCAGATTTCCTGAGAGGTTTAGTCCTGGCCAAGTAAAATCTAAGTTGTCTGTGCATGTCCAAGGAGTGCAGTATTCGTTCCCCTTTGTTCTGTTGATTAGAAAAGAAGGTTGGCAAATGAATGGACTGATTAAGGGTCACACTGGATACCACCTTGGGCATGAAGGAGGGATTGGTCCTGAGGGACACCCTGTCCGCATCAAAAATGATGAAAGGCTCCACTGATATGAGGGCCTGAAATTCTGACACCCTTCTTGCTGAAGTGATGGCTAAAAGAAAGGCTGTTTTCCAATAAAGGAATTTCAACTCTGCATTTGCAGCTGGCTCAAAAGGAGGTAGAGTGAGCTTTTCCAATACAAAGTTAAGGTCCCAGGCTGGAGTAGGGGCTCTCCTGGGTAGTTTTAAGTTTTTGGCCCCTCTGAGGAACTGCTTCAGCAGTGGATGAGAGAAAAGGGGTGGTTCTGTATTGTAATGAGCTGAAATGGTTGAGGCATGAATTTTGACGGAGGAAAAGGAAAGGCCCTTGTGAAGCATCTCCGTTAAGTATTGAAGAAACTGAGGTAAATTGGGTGCTGCTGTGCCCATCCTCTGAATCTGCCTCTAGGAACAGAATCTTTTCCATTTTTCAGCATTGGATTTTCTAGTACTAGGCCTCCTTGCCTCCATAATGACATCCATCACTTGCTTACTGAGGGATGGTAACGGAGAGATCAGGTAATTAGCCAGGCTGCCAGGTTCAGGGTTTGAAGCTGTAGGTGCAGAATCTGGCCCTCCTGCTGGGACAGCAGGGCAGGGGTCTGAGGCAGGTGCCATGGTGCCAGCAGTAACACATTGCACAAGAGGGGGTACCAGTGTTGGTGTGGTCAAGTCTGGTGCAATCAGTATTGTCCTTGTTTTGTCTTGTTTGATCTTTAGTACTACCTTGGAGAGGAGAGGCAGGGGGAAAGGCATAAACGGATAGGGTTTTCCAGGTGAAGGACAGGGCATCCACTTTTCAAGCTTGTTTGTGGGGAGTCCCTGTGCAGAATTTGTCCAATTGGTAGTTCTGGGAGGAGGCAAACAGGTCTATCTCTGGGCTCCCCCATTAGTTTCTCAACATGTTGAATATCTTTGGTTTCAGTTTCCACTCGTGTGGGTCCATGAGATTTCTGCTTAGTTCATCTGCCAGTTTATTTAGCTTTCCTGGCAGGAATTGAGCCTGTAGATGCACTTGGTAGCTCAAGGCTGTATTCCACAGAGCCATGGCTAGTCTACAGAGAGGGTATTAGTGGGTTCCTGCCTGCTTGTTTATGTACCACATAACAGTGGTGTTGTCAGTCTTTACCAATAATTGTCCTGGAATAATGTGGTCCTTGAAGGCTGTCAGAGTATTCTGTACAGCTAACATTTCTTTTTGATTGATATGCAGATTGATATGCAGGTGCATTTGACTTTGGTTCCATTTGCCCTGAATGCACTTCCCTGCCAAGTGAGCCCCCTATGCATAATCTGATGCATCTGTTGTTAGGGTTTGGGCGGCAGGGGGTAGAGTGAATGGCAGTCCCTTGTTTTGATGGCAGGCCTCTGCCCACCAAAGGAACTCTATCTGTAAACAAGGTATTATAGGAATCATTGATTCTAGATCGTGAGAATGTTGACACCATAGGCGTTTTAGATACCATTGTAGTTTTCTCATATGCAGTCTTGCATATGGAATTAGTAGAATGCAGGAGGCCATAAACCCCAGGGCTTGCAGCAGTATTTTCCTTGCAGATAGCTGGGTCTTTGTGGCCAGTAGTTTGAAGTAGGCTGTCAAATGAACTTGTTTCTCTGGCGTGAGGTATGTCATCTGGGAAGTTGTATTCAAGCTTGCTCCCAGGAATGCAATTTGTTGGCAGGGTACAAGATGTGATTTCTTTTTGTTTATGGTGTACCCCACAGAAGTTCGAAATTTCTTTACAAACACCAGATGATTTAATAGTATGTCCTGGCTTTCTGCCTGAATTAGACAATCGTCCAGGTATGGGTATATTTGAATATTTCTTTGCCTGCAAAATGCAATGACTGGAGCTAGGCACTTTGTGAATATTCTAGGTGCAGTAGATAAGCCAAAGGGCAGTGCAGAGAACTGATCGTGCATGTAGCCTGCTTTGAAGGGTAGGTATCTTCTGCAAGATTCCCTTATTGGGATGTGCAGGTAGGCTTCCTTTAAATCCAGTGTTGCCTAGTATAGGAAACAGCTGATGAAGAGTTAGCATCTTGAATTTTGGGATCACCAAAAATGTGTTTAGGATAGACAGGTCCAGGATAGGACACCAGGAATTGTCCTTTCTGGGAACCAGGAAAAGACTTCCTTTTGAGCCTCTGCCCACTGATTTGGGGATAGATCTGGCCAACCGTTTGGGGTTATTAAGGAGTGGAAGTGGAATCTGTATCCTTGGGAATTAGAAGTTATGTACCTACCATAACGTTCCATGTTAGTTGTCTTCTCTCGCCTTCTTTCTTGCTGGATGGGTTCGGAGCCAATCCTCGGCTCCGATTCGGCACTTGCTTTAGCTTAGGAACTCCTTTTACCAGCTCGAGGCAACCCTATATCCCATGATGCAAGGCGGAACTACCTCAGATCTCGTTTGGTAGCTAACCTACCCTGCTAAAGACTATCCTAACCTAATTAGGAACACAAGTTCCTAATAGAAGTCCTCATATGAAGGCTCCGGAGGAAACAACCTAATAGGAACTCTTCAAGATCTGTCCAGGCCAGGGGGAAGGAGGGAGGGACGCAAGAAAGAAGGCGAGAGAAGACAACTAACATGGAACGTTATGGTAGGTACATAACTTCTAAATGTTAAGTTGTCAATCTCTCCTTCATTCTTGCTGGATGGGACCGCATCCCTAGCACCTGTATCCCGGGTGGCTCAATGGAACAGACTCTTGAGAACTGTGGAACCAAAACTGGCCCTATCTCTGGAGGCCAAGTCCAACTTGTAATGAGAGACAAAGGTATGGGGCGTAGCCCAAGTAGCTGCTGCACAAATGGTATCAATGGGTAGTCTATCCTGAAAAGCTGCAGAAGTGGATAGACTCCTGGTTGAGTGTGCTTTTGGCTTAGAAGATAGCTGTTTGCCTCTGAGAGAGTACACATAGGAAATAGTGGAAGTCAACCATCTAGATAAGGTCACTTTAGATACTGGAAGACCTATCCTGTTTTCTGCATAGGAGACAAATAATTGGTCCGATTTTCTGAATTGTTTAGTTCTATGCAAATAGTACCTGAGCTGACGATAGACATCCAAAAAATGCAGTTTCTGTTCAGCTCTGTCGGAATAGTTTGGGAAAAAGACTGGTAGGTCTATAGATTGGTTAATGTTGGTTTGAGATACGACTTTGGGGAGAAAGGAAGGGTTAGTTCTTAATGATACCCTGTCCTTATGAAAAACCAAATAAGGGACGAATGCAGAGAGCTTGAATCTCGAAACCCTTCTTGCAGAAGTGGCAGCCAGTAAAAATATAGTTTTCCAGGTCAATAACTTCAAAGAACATGAAGGAGACGGTTGGAAGGCAGGTAGTATCAAGGATGCCAACATTAAGTTTAGATCCCATTGCGGAGGAGGATGCTTTATAGGTGGTTTTAGGAGGAAAACTCCTCTCAGAAAGGCCTTGCATAACCTATGAGACATAATGTTATTGTCATGCAGGCCAACATGATACTTAGAAATAGCAGCCAGTTGTACTTTGACTGTAGATGACGAGGATCCTGAATGAAAAACCTCCACCAGGAAATCTAAAACCGAATGTACAAGAGCAGTAAAGGGGTCAATATTTCTGGAATTCGCCCAAATAGAAAAACGTCGCCACTTGCTAGCATAAACAGTCCTAGTGGACGACTTCAAGGAAGACACTAAAATGTCTCTGACTGAGTCCGAAATCATCGGTAGCCTGGCTAGGGTAGGAAGTGGAGCAACCAAGCAGTGAGGTTGAGAGAATGAATGGCCCGGTGCTGCTGACCCGATTGGTGGATCAAGAGATCCGGAACTGGGTCCAGATGCCAGGGCTGCACCAGAAGGTGACGATGCAGAGAGGGAAACCAAATTTGTCGAGGCCAATATGGGGCAATGAGGATCAACTTGGCTCTCAAAGCGGTGGCTTTCTGAATGACTTGTGGAATCAAGGAAAAGGAGGAAAAGCGTGCAGAAGTCCCAGGGCCAATCCTGGGTTAGAGAGTCTCTCAGGGGTTGGCCTGGAAGGGAAAGAGTGAAGAAATCGGGCACTTGTTGTTTTGAGGAGTAGCAAAAGATCGCAACAAGGAGTGCCCCACTTCAGAAAAATCTGATCCACTACAGATTGATTGAGAGACCACTCGTGAGGCATCAGAATGGATCTGCTCAGCCTGTCCGCTAATAGGTTGGACCTGCCGGGGATGTGCGTTGCTATCAGAAACCGCTGAGAAGAGATCGCCCATTGCCAAAGTCTGAGAGCTTCTCGACATAACGGATAGGACCTGGTCCTGCCCTGTTTGTTGATGTACCAGACTACGGACATGTTGTCCGTCTGTACTGCAATAGTCCCCATGGGAAGAAAGTCGTTGAGGGCTTGCAACGTTAAAAGCACTGCTCTCATCTCCAGGACATTTATGTGCAGATGGTATTCTATGGGTTGCCACGTCCCGTGGACCATCCTGCCCTGATAATGCCCCCCCCCACCCGATCAGAGAGGCATCCGTAGTGACTGTGGCAACTGGAGGAGGGGGAATAAAGGGTCGGCCCTGATGAAGAAGAGGGGAAGATATCCACCAGTTCAGATGAGCTCGGCACGACTGTGTTACCAAGACTTCGTGCCTCATCGGGAGACTGTAGTACGACCACTGCGTGAATAGCATCCACTGCAGAAGACACATGTGGAAGCGAGCCAGTGGTAGAAGAACAATGGCCGCAGCCATGAGACCTAGAAGCTTCAGTATAAATCTGGCTTTGATCTTGTTGCTTTGCAATAGAAGCGAGCAATTTTGGATGTCCAGAATTCTTTGATCTGTTAGTCTGGCTAACATTTTGACGGTGTTTAATTCTGCGCCTATAAAGGTGATAGATTGGCAAGGCAGCAGAGAAGATTTTTCGAAATTTACTGAAATTCCCAAACTCCTGCAAAGCTGAAGAGTGTAGTCTCTGGACTGAAGAAGCTGACACTTGGTGGTGGCGGAGAGGAGCCAGTCGTCCAAATAGGGAAACACCTGGAATCCTTGACGTCTCAGATGAGCTGTGACCACTGCCATGCATTTGGGGGCTGAAGTGAGGCCAAAGGGCAGTGCTCTGAATTGGTAATGACTGGTCCCTAGCTGAAAGCGGAGAAACCTTCTGGAGCGTCTGTGAATCTTTATGTGATAGTACGCATCCTGAAGGTCTATAGAGCACATCCAGTTGTCCTTGCCCAGAAAGGGTAGAATGGACTGAAGCGTGACCATCCGGAATCTTGCCTTCTTGACAAATCTGTTTAGATTGCTCAGGTCTAATATTGGTCTCCAATCTCCCGTCCTTTTGGGGACCAAAAAGAATCTCGAGTAGACGCCGGATCCTACCTGGTCTGTCGGCACAGTCTGGACGGCTCTTTTTTCTAGGAGCTTTGAAACCTCCTGTTCTGCCAAATCCCTTTGACCGGGTGAGATGTCTGGAAGGGATTGTAGAGGTAGGAAACCTTTGAAGGGATTTTGTAACCCTCGGATATGATCGACTGTACCCACATCTCTTGAGATAGGGATTGCCAGGCTACTGGGTACAGCGAAATCCTTCCCCGACTGCCTCCAAGGGTGGACAGTCGGGCAACACCTCAGGGATGCTGAAAGGGCTTCTCAGGAAGAGACTCCCTGTTGCCCTGGTTCTGAGGACACCCCCCTGCCTCTAGGGCGTATATTATTGTTACTCCCTCTGCCTCTGGGGGTAAACTGACCACGTGTGTCCGGTGTAGCTCCTTGGGCTTTACGGAACCACATCTTCCCCCCCTTCTGACCCTTGGGGTATGGTCTAGAAGGAGTGGAAAACTGGACTCCAACGGCAGAAAGAGTTTTACCGTCCTGCTCACACCTGGTCAAGGTAGCCTTCACCTGAGGTCCGAACAAAGCCGAACCATCAAAGGGGGTATTAGTGAAGGACGCCTTAAAGGGGACCGCAAAATTACAAAGCCGCATCCAGGCTTGGCGTCTAAGAGCAACTCCTGTGCCTGCGGCCCTGCTCGCTCCATCGGCCGCATAGGATATGAGCCGCATGGAGGAGTTAGATATGGAATTCAGGATTGCAAGCTGCGAGGCAATCTTCTCCTGAGCCCCAGCAGCAGAAGGATCCTGGACTACTTCTCCCAGTTCCTTGAGAACATCTCGTTGAAGCCTGGTGAAGTGACAAAGATAATTCAGCGACGCATAGCAAAGGTCGCTGAAGAAAACATCCGCTTTCCATACCTGTCCATGGTCCTAGAATCCTTGTTAGGAGGATGGACAGGTACTGAAGGATCCGCCAGTTCCTTCTTAGTGGCCGCCACCACCATAGCATCCACAGAGACACCCTTGGAAAGGAACTGTTTGTCGAAGGGGCCGTGATGAATTTGGATGGTCTCCTGGGGACAGGTTCCACAGAATCTGGAGCCCACGCCTTCGAGCCACTACCTGCATCAGTGTGTCGAAGGCGGAGACACCCAGGAGGTGGAGGGTCGGGATCCAAAGCCTCCAGGTATACCGACTCATCCTCGGAGGGGTCAATGGAGGCCAATTCCCCTCTGTTTGAGGAGCTCAAGGATGTCTGAAAAGGAGACATCCTCAGAGGGGATCGGGGAACCCTCCGACTCATCTAAGTCGGTATCAGATGTAGTAGACTCAGGGAGTCTGTGTGTTTCCTCTTACCGTCCTCTTCCGAGGGGGTTCCCCTGCAGGATCACGAGAAACCTCGGAAGACGAGGAAATTCGCAATCGGGAAACCTGGGGCGATGGATCCCTGTGCCTGAGAGCAAGAGGCTGGCAAGAGGCGTCTGCAGGCACTGATGAGGGAGGAGCTAGAGGGATGGACCGTTGACCAGGCCCAGAGGCCAGGACACTCCTCATCACCTCAAGGCTCCCTCCCGGGAGACCGGAATATCCCGCTCGAGGAAACAGGAATGCCCGGCTCCACTGAGAGGGAAGGCTCGAGGCCGATGTCAGCGCCGAGCTTACCAAAGCAAGCCCGAGGGAGGCGGGTCGGACAAGGGTCCGATGCCACTAGCCCCTCGGGCCGACAAGGAAACCCGGCGACCGGATCCCTCAAGGAAGGTCTCAAGGAGGAGATCGGAGCCGAGGATGACGGAGCCGAAGGATGTATCGGCTCCGGCACAAACAGTCGCTGTCCCGAAGCTCTGGCTCGAACTGCGATGTGGAGTCGGAGGAGGAAGTTCAAGGGGTGAGGCTATAGCCGAAGTCTGATGAGACGGGCTATGGAGCATTTGGGCCAGTGCCTGAGACTTCAACAGCCTGCTTACCACCCTCTCCAAGTCGTGGTCAGACAGCCTGGAAGATCTCGAAGATCGGCTCCGATGGCTCCGCTCCGACAAAAGAGGAGGCCCGGGCAGTGGATACTCAGTAACGAAGGGGACCGAGATCTCTTCGGGGACGGAGCCATCGGAGCCGAAGTCCCCTGAACTCCAGATGGAGCCGAAGGTTTCTCGGCTCCGATGCTGGATAAAGTGTCGGCTCCAGCCGGAGCCGACAAGGCTATGGTAGATAAGGTATCGGAGCCAGCCGGCACCGAACCCACTACCTTCGAGGCAGATACATCAGTTCCAGCCGGAGCCGATCTCGGCTCCGACGGAGCCGGAGCCACCGGAGGAGGCTTAGATACTGAAGCCTGAGCCTTCGGTGGCTTAGAAGGTTTCCCAGACCCTGCCTTCGAGGGAGAACCTTCTGGCTTAAGTAAGCCACGGAGGATAAGTTTGTTCCTCCTTTCTTGCAGGACTCTCTGGCTAAAGGAGTGACACAAAGCACAGGAGTCCTGCAGGTGCAAAGGCCCCAGGCAATAAACACAAGAAGTGTGACCGTCTGTCAGAGACATTTTCTGACAGCACGAGTCACACTTCTTGAAGCCTGAGACCTTGCCTTCCCTAGACATATCCTAGGTGGAAGAAACACAGACAAACCCCAACAAACACATAAATTAATCCCCTACACACAACACACAGGAAGGGATTAACAACTGGGGTTTAAGGCCTAACTAAAACTTTTACACTAAGGCTTAAAAGAAGTTATAAAAGTTTGAAAAACAAGGGAATAGGGTGGGCTGTAATCACTACAGACTACACTATGACTAAAACAGGGGAAATAAAAATACTAACTAAGCTTCTCTTTCTTTTACAAGAAATTCACTTACCTCTGCTGGTAAAGGAGACCTCTTTCGCTAAGCGGCAAACGAGATCTGAGGTAGTTCCGCCTTGCATCATGGGATATAGAGTTGCCTCGAGCTGGTAAAAGGAGTTCCTAAGCTAAAGCAAGTGCCGAGTCGGAGCCGAGGATCGGCTCCGAACCCATCCAGCAAGAATGAAGGCGAGATTGACAACTTAACATACTATATTTAAAACCAATTTGCCCTGGGTAGTGAGTTCCCAATTTTTTGCCTGCAGGACAATCTTTCCCCCTAAAGGAAAGAGTCAGTTGTGCAGGGCTTGGAAGATTTAAATTTAAGTCACTGAAACAGTTCACCATAGGGGGGAGTCTTACTACTCCCTGCTTTGGAAGTGGGAGCCCCCCACTACTAAGTCCTGAGAGTACCTTGGGACTGAAGCCTGGGTGTTCTGCTGGTTCTGGGTTTGGACTGAGAAGGCCTGGAAGAGGCAGGAAAGGACAAATTCTTAGAGGGCCAATGCCTACTAAATCTGGGAGGCTGTACTTGCAGGAAATCTTTTAACAGTTTTCATAGATTTAGCTTTTTCCTCCATCTTTTTAAGTACTACTTCTGCTTTGTTGCCAAACAGGTGGTCTTGGTTTAAGGGAGCATCCAGCAATTTAGCTTTAACATGATCTGGCAAAGATTGCTCCTTAAGCCAAGCATGCCTTCTAAGTACAGACCCAGTGACAGCAGCCCTGCAAGATGCCTCTAATGAATCAAAACCACATTGCAAAGTATGTTTTCCAACCTGTTCAGCAGAATGCATTAAATCCTGTAAATCTTTATTTTCAGCACAGTCAGGAATCAACATCATTTTCTGTTTAAGCAATCCAATAATATGCTGCTGATACCTTAACATATGAAACTGGCAGTTTAAGGCCCTAATGGCCAAGGTTGCAGAAGTATATACCTTCTTACCCCATCTATCCAGCGCCCTGGAATCTTTGTCAGAGGGGGTAGGATTTTTGGCATTAATAGCCTTGATGCCCTTGGGTCCCTGTGAAATGGTCTTAGGATCCGCAGTAGGATTTTTAAAAGGAAGTTGTGAGAGTCAGGAACCCTGTAATATCTATCAGGTTTTCTGGGAGCAGGAGGTAAAGAGTCAGGGGCCAGGCTAGATTCCAAGAAGGCATCATCAACAATGTCCAGTACAGGAGGGATAGCTAAAGGCCTGTGTTGGGGCAGGAGTAAGAAATAACTAAGCCTCTTTTTGGAGTCAGAGTAATCCTGGCTTTCCCAGCGAAAATGCTCCCAATGAGTAAGCAAGGTTTCACCAAAGGAGAAATCCTCTGGAGGGGAAGCAGAGGGAATGGAGTCCTCTGCATCAGAATCCTTATAGGTAGATAAGGGTAAATCCTGGTCATCATGCGGTCTGGGCATCGGTTTTCTAGGCATGGATCGAGTTTTAGGCCTTGAAGAAGAAGATGGCGTTGGTTTAATATGCAAGTCAGTAGGCCTGAATACACCCTCAGAAGCTGGTGCCTGCACAGCTGCTCCAGACCCATCCAAGGTAGAGACATCCACAGGTTCTACAGTTGAAGAAGCATCTTGCGGCATACCGGACTCCGAATGGGTCTTAGTAGAGGCCTGAGAATCTGAAGTAGTGGGTATCAGGGGCTGCGAAAGTGCCTCATTGAGTACCAGCGAACTGGCGACTAGCTTAGGAGAAACATCGTCGGCATCTTTGGACCTATGTGGTCTGTCTCTGTTTTTATCTTTGCATTTTTTCGGAATGTCGGTAGTCGGGTGGCTTACCTAAGCCATTTCTGGATAATTGAACTGAGTACCAAAATATTTAGAAGCGTAAATAAACTGACTATGAATAGTTTGAGGTTTGAATAAGGCACAAAACCGACAGCGAGGTACGTTGTGGTCTGGGCCTAAACAAGGAATGTAGTATGAACGAAAATCTTTATGAGGTATTTGCTTTTCCACAAGAAATGCAGTTGTTAACTTTTGCTGACATCAGTTTAGAGCAAGAAAAAGGTATCCCAATGGGGTACTTAACTTAGTTGAAGACTTCGGTTCTGAAACTCGAAAACGGAAATTTCAGGAGTCGGCTGACCGGCACTTGTGAACTGCTTCTGCTTCGGGCACCGCATGGCAAGAAAGATTGATAAAATGGAGTCGGCTGCATGTTTTATACCCCTGACTACCTGACGTCATGGAAAATGAGTCACCAACCGAAGCAGGACCCAAGACTTTGATAATCAGGCCGACTGAGGGCTACTGCAAGCAGATAACCCAAATGTGATGAAAGCAACAGTGAAACACGAAGAACATCTAGCCATACCTAAATGAAACAAGACGCTCTCCTCCAAAAAAAGGAAGCCAATTTGGTGGTAACCTGCCATTAATAAACTCTACAATAGAAAAAAAAACTGTTGCAGAAAGGGTGAAGTCCCAAGACTGAAAAAACTCCCTTATTACCCTCAACAAATGTTGAAATCCCTCATCACATCCTCCAAAGCCAGCTATGAAGACAGAATTGCAGCAGACACTAAAAACAATCACAAACCTTTCTATAGTTATATGAAGAACTTCCACGGCAATACCCAGATTTGCTCTGAGTTACGGCACAATGTTATCTTCTATACTGAGCCAACAGATATTGCCAACATACTGGCCGACAGATTCAGTGCCAACTTTGCCCCCCCCCCCAAAAGGACCAATTACAATACCGGAAGAATACCAAGCACCCAGCATTACTGCAGCACAGGTTAAAATTGCATTCTCCAGGGCCAAGAATACAGCTTCCATGGGACCCGATAATATCCCAAATTGGCTCACAGATAGAACACACAGTGTGAAAGTAGCAGACTCTACGTCAGACTGCTGACCAGTCACAAGTGCAGTCCCACAGGGATCGGGTCCTAGGTCCTCTCCTGTTCAGCATCTACTTCTCAGAAGTCCAGGCCAACACAAAGGGACTCTGGCTGACCTAGTTTGCAGGCGACTGCAAGCTGGGGAGCCATTATTAACTCCCCAAGTGATGCAGACATCCTACAGAAAGGCCTCACTGAGACCAATGACTGGTGTCAAAACCATGGCTTTAAGCTTAACGCCAAAAACTGCGTCATCATCCTCTTTGGTAAAAACTCAGTTCCCACTAAATTACCATATTGATGGTAGACCACTGAACACTGAAGGCGTTCTAAGAGATCTGGGGATGCAGGTTTACAGCAACCTCTCCTTCGACCACCACATTGCCATTGTGTCAGAAAGTCCTTCTATGTAGCACATCTCATTACCAAGGGTTTTGCATCCAGGAAGAAAGAGCTCATCGTTTCTCTCTCTCTCTACTCTTCCCTCATTAGACCAATCACTGAGTATAATGCCCCATTTGGCATGTACCTCCCTAAACACCCACAACAGCTGGAAAGGCCACAGTAGTACCTCATGAAGAGGATCCTAGGCATTAAACACATGTCCTAAATGGACAGACTCAAAAGACTCCAGCTATTCTCTGTCTCATATTGCCTACTTAGAGGCAATCTCTGCTTGACTTACAAAGCTATATCTGACGCAGCTCTGTCAGAAATGCTACATCTAAAGAAATCCCAATCTCTCTGCACCACATGCTCCAGAGACCCCAACCTCATTACCAAAATCAACAGAACATGCTGGAGGGACAGGTTCCTCACCCAGAGACTGCCCATGCTCTGGAATAGACTTCCCATACATGTCAAGCAGAGCACCTCGCTGTTCCTCTCCAAGAGAGATCTTGATGACTAGATGGGTAATAGAAAGTTCACCCCAGGGATCACTCCAGTGGTTCTACTTGATAGAGGCACTGGGAACTAAAGTTGGGTGGAATGATGCCAGGGCACTTCTATGGGCTAGGCTTGTAAAGGCACCAGGGCCATTAGCCTAGTACACACCTATGAACCTATGATTCAGTAGTGCACTACTGCATGGAGAACAAGTCTACCTGGCTGCTTCTGTGAGAAATGATCAGCCTCAAGTAGGCATCATTAATGCAGTGAGTTGAACTGCCTTCCTCCCACATGATTGGCGCAAATATTGGCCACTCACTCACCTCCTCCCCTGTTTGGCCTCCTATGTTGCTAGTCAAATACATGTGTCTAGACTGTAGTCAGGGCTCCCTTCCTCTACACAATGGAGCTAAGTTAAACGAGACAGAGTTTTGGAGCACAGATATGAATGTAGGATTCACCAGAATACATAAAGTACTTTTAATGCATTAACTTCATACATGTGTCAGATAAGTACATTATTTTAACTTTTTAAAATATTGATGATATACTGCCTATATGAGTCAGTTATTTTAATTTTCTTAAAATTTTCTTAAAGATGTAAAATAAATTATGATGATTGCTTCCTTACCTGCCATAAACAATTGTGTCATTCATTAATAGTCTAAAAACGTGACAGTGGTGACTCATATTTAATACAGCTCTTAAAAATGAATTAGTAAGGTTTAATGATGCATTCATAACACTCTGTATTATCAGAAAAGAAATAAATGGGCACCAGTTTCACTGTATGTGTACCAGTTGCCCGAATTCTAGGTCAAGACCAAATCATTACAAATACAAGCAATAGATCATTAACAATATTACAAATGAGTAATTAGAACCTCCTTGAAAACTCATTTCAACTCAAGCAAACACATCCTTTTTATCGAATGCAAAGTTTATGAGTATAACTACTAACCTTGAGGATATCTTTTGTGACCTTATTGAGAAATTCTGGGCGTGGAGGAGTAAGCAAAATATCATCATAGTTGCCTATCTTAGGTGGTTCAGAAGGTTTGAAAAGTTCTTCATAAAACCCTCCAGAGGAGAGGACAAACGGAGCATGTCGTACATTTAGTTTGTCTGAAGCAGTGTTCTCAGGTAAAGTGTTTTCCTTGTTCTCTGATTTTGTAATCTGTGCAGAAATTAAAAATAAAGGTTTATGTTTTTAAATTGAAGAATTTTCACACTTTTCTAAATGTTATCCAGAATTGAATTGTATACTTCATGAAAATGTAACTTGCACTGACCTAATATACTATTAAAATTCATGCTTCACTATCGTAATCATCAATTAAAATTGATATTTTTTTCTACCTAACATCATGTTATTGTTTGTCAGAACACTGAAAAAGAACATAAAGGCCTACTTGACTTGGACTTCCTGAATTGCAAACTAATCAACAGTGAATTAACTCAGCACCATCCAGTACGAAGTAAAATATATTTAATGGTATACAATTTACAACAAATGTTGTCTTCCCAGTGAGAGGGCTCTGCCACATACCCCCATTTTCTAACTATACTACCGCTAAGGTTGTACTAACACGGAGAGAAGGGAATAAAACTATTTTGTTTCCCCTAAATCAGAAGAGCCACAGAGATAGTAAATTTAAAAATTGTCAGGTTGGGGGCAGAACCCCTCTTGCAAAAATGTTTTATACTTAGCTGTGGAAACTTTTTAACTGAGGTGATTTATAGGGTTAATGAGACTCTATTTGGTCAGCTAGACATCAGTTATTTGATTGGTAAAAATAACAAAATAGATCTGAAAGTAAAGATGAATTCTGAAGTTGCACCTCAGCCTGAGGCAGAACACACAGTTTTTAGAATTTACACTTATAATTTAGAAAATCTGTAGTTATTTCTGGTCAGTCTAATCAACAGGCACAGATTTTCTATTCCACATTAAGTTGTAAGTATTATATCCTCAATCACAGGTACTGCATAGTTCGGAACAGGCGAATTAACTTGCGGCTGGCCTGAGGGTACTGCAGAACACCAACAGCTAACCAAAGTTACTATCAACATAATATTTAAAAAACAGTTAAAAGGCTCCTTGGCAGCTCTTGAGCATATCATATTTTACGACTGTTACAAGAGTATGGAATACTTTGGTAGAAATGGTAACAAAAAAGAATTATGTAATTAACCAGATGAAAGACTAATACAACAATGATACAGTCTATATGATATATTAGCTTTGCTATTCAATACAGTGGAAGTACTGAGCTGCATTCAAACAAGACCAGTGGTTAAGTAATAAACGTTTGGAGTAAAAGTCCATGTGAAAAAATGCGTAATAGTACCCTTTGGAAAAACATCCACTCCTGGAAATTACCGCACTGATAATACACTCCTAAAACAGAATCAGTGGTCAGAGATCTAGGAATATATGCCGACAGTTACCTGACCTTTACCCACCACTTGCCTATTGTGGTGAGAAAAATCATTCTACATTGGACAACTTATAAATAAAAGCATGGCATCCAGGTCCAAGGAGATCTTTGTTTCGGTGTACTTGGCTCTCATCAGACTAGTCAGAGTACAACACACTTTTCGGCATGCACCTGACCAGGCACTTACAACAGCATGAGAGACCACAAGGCTTACTCACAAAAAGAATACAGAGAGTAAACAAGTCCTGTGTGAACCATCTCAAAGCCCTATCCTTGTACTGTGTCTGCTATATACTGTTAACCAGCAACTGGCTACAAGGCATCCACAAAACCGGTAGCATCAGAAATATCTGTTATAAGGGACCAAACCTAGTCTGGGACAAACAGGATATACTAGCGGGATAGGTATATGTCTCAAAGATGACCCCTTCCATGGAACAGGCTCCCATCTATGTGAAGCAAAGCTCATTTCTTAACCCTACTCAAATATAACTTGGATCAGCAGATGGGAAAATTGCTAATTTATCCCTGGTCTGGCACCTATGTCCTTAATGGACAGGGGAAGTCTGTGAATACTTGATGTCTAACAAACCTGTACTGTTACTGTAAAATTCCTTGGGGTATTGACACATCACAATATTTTGTTAAATCTGGGGTAAGCATGGTTAGGCTTAAAATGGTTAATGGGTTGACAGCCTAATAACCGCCTATGAACCTAAATTTCCCCTAAACAGTGTACATGATCATCCTGTGTGTTTATTCTAAGAAGGTTAATAACAAGAGAAAAACTGGCAATGTAGGCACTCTTCCTGCAACAAATGGCTCATTTGAGAAGCATTAATAAATTTAAGCCAACCACAGAAATAGGGTCTGCATATACAGAGAAAATAGAAAAGCTTTCATGGAGTCTGACATTTCTGAAAACACACATGCAGTGATATTACTCAGTGTTATAGATGTCTCCATCAATGAGCTATTTCAAAACTTGGTTCAGTCAATGAAACCAAAAGATAAAACTACGGGCAAATCATTAAAGAGACTTTTTAAAATATGTTTACTGAATTATCACTTGTGACATAACCAAACTTAAATTTGAATAAAAAAATCAAATCATATTAACAATTTCATATTTAGACATTATACATCACATATGTTGTTATATATACTCTAGGCAACATTACATAAATTATTCAATTCTTGTCTACTCTTAAACCTCATTCATCCTACAAAACATTTTTCTGCATGCACTGTTCCCACAAAATCCATTTTTATGTCATTTACTCCTACCTTTTTCCAAAGATCCCATATCCTGTTTTTTATTTTATTTTATTAAATAATCTCTGCTACAATATTCAGTGTTTCAAGAATAGCTGCTTTAGATTTTGATTTCCATTTTCTAGTAACTGCTTTTTGGTAGCCAACAGAATTCAACTTAACAAGGTCTTATTATGGCTAGACAATTCAGATTCTGTACCTCAGCTCAAAAAAAATAAATAAATAATTTCCTTAATTACAATCATTTGCTCGCCCTGCATTCCTATCAGTGTCCATATCCAGAACAAATTTAAATCCTCTTGGAAATGAGATATCTGTTTTCCCCGACAGACTTCTCTGTGAATACCATTAATAATTCAGTCTCTTAGTACCTCATATATCCATGTATATGCACCAAATCCGTGGTTCATTCAGTTCAAATGCTTGTTCTGTGACCATTTCAATGGTCTTCTGTTTGCAATGATTAATATAAAATCCATTTTCTCTTATTGGATTCAAAATGCCTTTTTAATGGAGATTTTGGCCGCAGATCCTTATGGAGAATAACAACAGTCACACAGAATATTATATTTATAAAGCAGCAGAACTAAGCTATTACTGAAATAGAGAAAGGAAATTCTGCCAAAAGGGATGACTGCAATTAGGGGTACACAGAACAGACAAGAGGGGGCTGGAATTGACTGGAAGAAGCTAGCAAAGGAAGCAATGTATTAGGAATAAATAATTATAGAAGGAAAGGTAATAGAATGGGAAGAGGCCAAGAAGACATATGGATGGCAGGGGATGGCAGGCTAGTGATGGACGTCCCAGGTTTTATTAGAGTACAGAAAAAGAGAAAGGGGTCAGGGGAATGACCAGATCTGCACTGGCTGAGTTTTCAACTGAATCTAGAAGAGAAGCTGCTTTTTAAAAAGGGATAATTAGTAGGATGCAAAAAATATTGCATGGCAACTATAGGAGTCAATCGGAAGAGGTCATTAAAGATTGAGAAGACAGGTTAGATATTGAATTCACAAACAATGGGAAGACATATATATGGCTCCCAAATATGCAACTAAGTCTAGAAGATTTAGGATTTCTGCCTGGAAGTGGTTGCACAGATACTTTTATATCACAAGCAAACTCCAAAGAATTTTTTCCACAGGCAGAGGGCAACTGCTGGAGGTATAATGCGGAAGAAAGAGGCAACTGGGAACATATTTTTTGGGAGTGTAATGAGTTGGTGGACTTCAAAAATTCCCTACAGAATACTCTGTCAGAAATATTGGGTGAGCACTAAGGAAACTATTTTTTGAGATGGGATACAGAATCCAAAGTGTCTAGACACAGTTAAGTCATTGTTATGATTAATTCTACTGGCTGTCAAAAAAACAATTACTAGAAAATTGAAATCAAAGTCTAAACTGATTGTATTTGAACCAGTGAATGGTGTAACAGAGATAAAAGAACCGGAAGTGGGGTCTTTAGAAAAGGGTAGGAGCAAATTACATAGAAAAAATGGAAATTGTTGGAACAATACATGCAGGATAGGTTTACTATGGTTTGTGCGAACGACATTCTGTCAGCAGCACTGCTGCAGAAAATCAGAATGTCGTGCACAAAACATAAATGGATGGGATAGTCTAACACACTTATGCGAATGCTGTAGTGCATTCACATATGTGTATTCTACTATCTGCATGGAGATCGTGGTACAGTGGTGATTGGAAATTCATCTATATCCCCACTGTGGTGCGATCTTGGAGTTAGAATATATTAGTAGGGGGTGTGGGATAATGTTTTAAAGTTTTTTTTTTGTTTTTTTTTTTTAATTTCGAAATAGCGATTTTTTTTCCCATGGAAAAAATTGCTGTTCTTAGATTTCGACGTTGTAAGCTTTCGCTTACATGGGGTCGATTATTTATCGTTCGCTGTTGTGAGCAAGTGATATCATAATATATATATATATATATATATATATATAGGTTCATAGGTAGGTACTAGTCTAGATGCCCGAAAACATGTATAAGCCTAGCCAGAATGTGTTGGCTTTCGCCACCCCCTTAGATTAGTTCCCTGTGCCTCTGTCCAGCAGAGCCACTGAAGTTATCCCCGAGGTAAACTTTCTGTTTCCCATCAACTCGTCAAGGTTTCTTTTGAAGAGTGTTAGCGAGGAGCTCTGCCTAATGTAGATTGGGATCTTGTTCCAAAGCATGGGAAGTCTCAGGGACAGGAATCTATCCCTCCAGCACGTCCTATTTATTGTTGTGGTGAGGTTAAGATCCCTAGAGTGTGTGGCTCGAGGAGATAAGGTTTTCTTTAGGTGGAGCATGTCCATCAATTCTGGGTTGGACATGGCCTCGTATGTCAGGCAGAGATCACCTCTGAGTAGGCGGTATGCAACCGAGTACAGCTGGAGTTTCTTCAGTCGAGCTGTATAGGGCATCTGTTTGAGGCCAGTGATCCTCTTGGTGAGGTACTTCTGTGGTCTTTCCAGCTGTTGCAGATGTCTTGTAAGGTACATCTCAAATGGGGCATTGTACTCTATGATGGGATGACCTCTTTTGATCTGGATGCGAAGCCTTTTATGATTAGGTGGGCCACGTAGAAGGATTTTCAAACCACTTAGGCAATGTGATTATCAAAAGTGAGATTACTATCTACTTGGGTCCCTAGATCCCTTATTACATATTTAGCGGACTACCACCTATGTGGTAGTTTGTGGGTACTTTGCTTTTTCCAAAGGGGATGACTATACACTTTTTGGCATTTAGCTTGAGGCCATGATTTTGACACCTGGTATCCGTCTCAGTTGAGTCCCTTTTGGAGGATGTCTGTGTGAGCCGGAGAGTCAATTATAGCCCCTAGTTTGCAGTCGTCTGTGAACTTGGTCAGCCATAGTCCTCCTGTGCTTGCCTGTACATCTGAGAAGTATATGCCAAACAGGAGGGGTCCTAGGACTGAGCTCTGGGGAACACCACTTGTAACCGGTTTAGAGTTGGACCTAGCTCCCACAACTCTCACTATGTGGGTTCTGTCCATGAGCCAGTTGGCAACCCAGCTTATGACGTAGGGGTTTATGTTCTGGCTGGTGAGCTTGTCTATAATACCAGAATGTGGAATGGTGTCGAAGGCCTTAGCGAGGTCTAGGTAGGCTGTGTGTACCACCTTTCCCTCGTCTATAGCCTTGGTAACTGTCTCAAAGAAGTCCACCAGGTTTAGGAGGCATGATCTGCCCTTAACAAAGATGAACTGGGTAGGGTCCAGAGTTTGGAGGTTCTCAATGTCTCTGTTAATGAGTTCTATGATGATGCGCTCCACAGCCTTGCAGACCAAGTTAGTCAGGCTTATAGGGTGATAGTTCCTGGGGTCTGTTGTGGCTCCACCTTTGTGGAGCAGAATAACCGTTGCTGTGCGCCACTCTACGGGTATGTAGCCAGTGTAGAAGCTGAGTTTGAACAGTGTGTTTAGGTGAGGGGTTAGTAAGTCTTTGAGCTCGTGTAGGACACAGCCTGGGACACTGTCCGGTCCCCATTGATGCTGTGTTTTTGGCTTTGGAGAGGGCTGTTTTAACCTGAGTGTCTGTGATTTCAGGGACTCTACATTCTTCTGGTATGGTTATGCGCCCTTTTGCGGGTGAGAGGGGGTGAAGTTTGCGCTGAACCTGTCTGCCAGGATGTTGGCAATATTGGTCGGTTCAGTGTATTTTGAGCCATTCTGCACTAACTCCGAGCAGATCTGAGCATTGCCACTTAAATTCTTGACATAGCTAAAGAATGCCTTGTGGTTATCTTTGGAGTCCTTGGCAATTTTTCTTTCAAAGCTCATCGTAGTTTCTTATATATCTATCTATCTATATATATATATATATATATATATATATATATATATTTAGCATCTTGTGTGTCGGGCAGTGCTGGTTTAACAAGGTTAAACTTTTTCTGGCTCCATAAAGTCTGTTCTTCATTTTTTCCCTTAGAACTGCTCTACTAGTAATCTAAACAGTATATGCCTTAACTAAAAAGCGCAGCACTTGTTCCTAAAAAGCTTTTTTTTTTCTTCTTAAAAAAAAAAAAAAAAAAAAAAAAAAAAAAAAAAAAAAGCTCAGCACTTGTCTTAAAAGTATCTTCTTTTCAGGCTTAGTACTTCTGTATTATACAAAGTCCCTCACTAGCGAACAACCCCCCCCCCCCAGGAGTACCCACTTCCTTACTAAGTCCTCTCTCATTCAGTTACACCCCAAACTTCTTAATTTCTCTAGCATGTCGAAGGGCCAGATGCTGGCGTCCTCTCCTGTCCAGTTGGTGAATCTGGGAATATTGAGGCAATGTTACAATTGCCTCATGTACACAGACAACCCTCTCCTCCTCCCACATAACACAAATATTTGCAAGAGATGCAGCTATTTAGCCAAACTGGAGGCTGAGCTCTCTCAACTCAGGACTGGCAAGACCAGACAGGAGGAGAAGGCAACTACACACACCACAAAACCAGTCTCACATAAAGCTATCACAACAATGAATCAAACACATAAACACACAAAGACATACTCGGAGGCTCTGAGCAAAAATTTACCTAAACAGCAGAGGCCTCCAAAGCAGACACCCAAGCAACCGCCACCTCATGACACACCACAGGCAACACATAAACCACAAAATCAGTGTGCAAAGCAGTCACAGCCCTTAAGGACAAATACAACACCAAACATACTTGTCATAGGTGACTCCATAGTCAGACACACTGACGTCCCACTCACCAGGCTGAACAAGGAGAGGGTCACAGTAAGCTGCCTATCGGGCTAGAATCCGCCACATAACACAAGCACTCTGGTCACTCCACAGCAAGTACAAATATGACACAGTCATTGTCCATGCTGGTGTGAACGACCTGAGACGTACCTCCCTGGACTACATGAAAAGAGACATAGAGGAGCTCTCTGATTATGTAGCCCAGGCACGTATGACCCTGACCCTGAGCAGCATCCTTCCTTCACCAAGAATGATGCCACAACATAGAGACAAGATGATCAGCTTTAACAGTTGGCTTAATTTCTGGTGTCATTCAAAGGGGATCCAGTGTCTGTCTGCCTGGGATGACATGCTTGACAAGCCACGCTGCTTCGCAAGGGATGGCTTGCACCTGTCACCCCTGGGATTCCGGATATTGGCTAAGGCTCTTGCCACCCCCATAGTGCCTTTTTTAGGCAAGGCTCAAATTTTAAACCTACCACCCTAGAAAACAAAAATGGGAAGAAACTAAGGGTAATGCTGCTCAATGCCAGAAGTCTAAATCTCAAAATGCACGCACTCGAGGCCCTTCTCAGTATGGAGAACATTGATGTCTGTGCTGTGACTGAAACCTGGTTCAAGGCTCCTGAGAGCACCCTGGCACTATCAGGTTTTACCTCATATCATGCTCTGGCCCCAAAACCCGGACCACACCACAAAAGGAGGGTGTATCCATATTCATCAAGGATACCCACACCTCCAGGTTGGTGGCAACACACGAAGCATCGGAAACCATCCAGGTGCAATTAACCATAGGCAAAACTGCTCTACAATTTGTAGCATGCTACAGGCCACCCTTTCAAACTCAGGAACCCCACACAGCCTTCCTGAAGACACTGGAGGGTATAAATGTATCTCCAAACACCATTATATTGGGTGACTTCAACTACCCGAATATAGACTGGGAACATTACTCAAGCCCAAACTTTCTAGCCCAAAGGTTCCTGGAGTTCATAAATTCAAATGCCATGGAACAACTAGTCACTGTTCCCACAAGAGGAGAAAATATACTAGATCTCATCATCACAAACATGGGGACAAAATGCTCCACACCGGAAGTATATCCCTCATTGGTGAGATCAGATCATAAACTAATCTCACTGGATATCCACATCCCGCCACCCCAAACAAAAGGACCACAGTGAAGAACTTCTCTAAAGCAAACTTCACACTACTCAAGACTGGTGTGGTATCCTTCAAGGCCCCCGAACCAGTGGAAACCACAACCCAAGCTGCGGAAGCCCTTACAAATGCCTTCTACGAACACCTCCAGGACTGCATGGATCAGGCAATCCCTAATAAAACCAAGACTCTTTCCACCAAGGGCAAACGTCCAGTCTGGTGGACCCCAGCCATAAACAAACTTTACAATAAGAGGAGAAAGCTGTTACATGATAGAGCAAAATCCATAAGAGAAGACACCTTTGATCATTATTAGTAAAAAAATATGAGCACTCATAAAATCATCCAAGGCCAACTTTGAGAGAAAAATTACCATAGATTCAAAAGACAATCATAAGGCCTTCTTCAGCTATGTTAGAAACCTGGGTGGAAACTCCCAGATATGCTCAGAATTAGTCCAAAATGATACAAAAATCACTGAACCCACAGACATTGCCAACATACTGGCAGACAGGTTCAGTGCAAACTTCACCCCCTCCCCAAAAGGAGAGATAACTATCCCAGTGGAGTGCAGCCTCCCAGACATCTCCAATGTGCAGGTGAAAGCTGCTCTCTCTAAAGCTAAAAACACAGCATCAATGGGACCGGATGGTGTCACCGGCTGTGTGCTACACAAACTCAATGAGGAACTAAACCCACACATAAGGCAGCTGTTTAATCTTAGCCTTACCACAGGATACGTGCCCAAGGAGTGGCGTACGGAAACTGTGGTCCCACTCCACAAAGGCGGTGCCTCTACAGACCCTGGTAATTACCGCCCCATAAGCTTAACAAGCCTGGTCTGCAAAGCTATGGAGAGGATCATAATGGAACTCATAAACAAAGACATAGGGGACTTGCAGACATTGGACCCGACCCAGTTTGGCTTTGTCAAGGGCAGATCATGCCTTTTAAACTTGGTCGACTTCTTCGAAACAGTCACCAAGGCCATTGATGAGGGAAAGGCAGTCCATACAGCCTACCTTGACCTTGCAATAGCTTTCGACACAATACCCCACTCGGGTATTATAGAGAAACTTACCAGCTTAAATGTAAACCCATATGTCACAAGATGGGTTGCAAACTGGCTAAAGGACAGAACCCACAGGGTTAGAGTAGCTGGCGCCATGTCAGACTCCAAGCCGGTCACAAGTGGTGTCCCATAGGGCTCAGTCCTTGGCCCCCTGTTGTTCGGCATCTACTTCTCAGAAGTACAGGCTAACATAGGAGGACTATGGCTGACAAAGTTTGCAGATGACTTCAAACTGGGAGCCATAGTGGAAAGTACATCGGACACAGATATCCTTCAGAGGGGTCTCACTGAAACTGATAGCTGGTGCCAGAGCCATGGCCTGAAGTTAAATGCCAAAAAATGTATAGTCATACCCTTCGGGAAAAACAAGGTAACCCCAAGCTACCATATAGGTGGCAATCCACTAAGCACAGAAGAGGTTATCAGGGACCTGGGGACCCAGGTTGACAGTGGCCTTTCTTTGACACTCACATTGCTAAAGTGGTTAGAAAAACCTTCTACACTGCCCACCTGATCATGAAGGGATTCACATCCAGATCAAGTGAGGTCATTGTTCCCCTGTACTCTTCACTTATCAGACCAATAATCGAGTACAATGCCCCATTCGGGATGTATCTCACCCGACACCTGCAGCAATTGGAGAGACCCCAAAAGTTCCTCACCAAAAGGATAAAGGGACTCCAAAATCTGTCATATGCTGCCAGACTGAAGAAACTCCAGCTCTATTCAGTCGCATACCGTCTGCTCATAGGTGACCTGTGCCTGACATACAAGGCCATGTCCAACCCGGAATTAATGGACATGCTCCACCTCAAAAAATCCAAATCTACCAGATCCACTAGAGCAAGCGACTTAAACCTTAGCACGGATATAAATAGGACATGCTGGAGGGATAGATTTGTCACCCAGAGACTCCCTATGTTGTGGAATAAAATCCCGGTCCATGTGAGGCAGAGCACCTCGCTGGCTCTGTTCAAGAGAAATCTTGACCGGTGGATGGGAGATCGTGGGTTTACCCCGGGAATCATCTCTGTGTCACTGCTGGACAGAGGCACAACAAACTAATGGGCACAGTATTAACATAAGGGGTGGCGTAAGCCACAAAAACTCTGGGCTATATATATATATATATATATATATATATATATATATATATATATATATATATTTATTTATTTATTTTACATTTGTTTACCGGGCTAGTCTAGCTGGATACATGTCCTTTTTCAGTAGAGGCCCGGGGAGAAAAGCTCCAAGAAGAAGAGAAGGTACAATTCATATAGGTACAGAAGTAAAGTATTATTTAACATAAAAGACAATAAAAAATAACAATTGGTTTTACATACAGTTAAATAGAGAATAAAAATACCAGTTGGCTTTGCATACTGTAAATTAACAGGCACAGAGCTTATTTAGGTAGTCTGCAAGGTTACATAGTACAGCCTAGAGGGACGTTGTTAGTTCTGGGATGGAACAAGGCTTAGATGGTCCCGGACCTTTGTTGTTAGTCAGGTTTGGTACAGGGGCATAGCCAGTGGGACTTAAGGAATTCTTTGAGGTGTTTTTTGAATTGATTAAGAGAGGTCATGAGTCTTAGGCTGGTTGGGAGGGAGTTCCATAGCTTACCAATGGAATTGGCGTAGAGGGCGTCGCCTCCAGAGTTGTTAGATTTGACAGTCTGTACCTGGACACTTTTAGATGATCTGAGGCAGGTTAGGTTGGAGTAGGGGGTAAGTATTTTACTCAGTGAGGGGGTTTTGTCTGGTTGGTTAATTATCTTAAATGCCTCAGTGAGTTGGTTGATTTTGAGAATGTTGGGCAGTTCTAACCATTCAAGTGCCTTTAGGTTTAGGCAGTGGTGGGTTCGATAAGGCATACCTGTTATGAATCTGGCTATATGGTTATAAGCTGTAGAGAGTTTATTGAGCTCTCTTTTGTTGAGGAATGAAAATATTGGGGAGGCATATAGGAGGGTGGAGAGGAGATGAGCGCGAGCTATAGTTAGTTTGGTGTGTGGGGTTAAGAAGTTTTTTATTCTATACATGGAGCCGAGTTTCTTGTTAACAGACTTAATGGTTAGGCTGATGTGCATATCAAATTTAAGCTTGTGGTCGATGGTTACACCGAGTAGTTTGGTGTAGGAGACAGGCTCTATGATGGTTCCATTGGTGGAAACCACGTGGAAGGTTGGGTTATTAGCATTTGGAGGTTCATTACCTTGGGAGGTAGATGCAGAGGGAAAAAATAGCAGTAACTTGGTTTTAGTAGGATTTAGTAAGAGTTTTAATTCTGAGAACCATTTTTCGACTATAGTAAAGCAATACTGGGTTGTATCTTGGAGTTTGGTGAGAGAGATGTCAGAGCAGATCAGGGTGGAGTCATCTGCATATTGAATGCAGGAGGCTTTGGGGATGACTGAGTGAAGATCATTTATGAAGACAGAGAAGAGAAGGGGACCGAGTATAGAGCCCTGGGGAACACTGATGTTATTTGGGAGTAGGTCTGAAAGCCTGTTTTGCCACTGGATGGCTTGTTTTCTACCAGAGAGGTAAGCATTAAACCAGCTAATAGTAAGGTTGCTAAGATGCAGGGTTTCCAGGGTGTGGAGCAGGTGTTGGTGATTGACCATGTCGAAGGCTTTTGATAGATCAAGAAAGAGAGCGGAGGATATTAGTTTGTTGTTGCGGTTGTTATTGACTGAGTCAACAAAGGAGAGAAGGGCAGTGGTTGTGCTATGATGGGAAAAACCATGCTGGGTATTAGACAATAGACTATTAAGGGTAAGGTGGTTTATGAGCTGTTTGTGAACACACCGTTCCATAATTTTGGCTAGTGGAGACAGTATTGCAATGGGTCTGTAGTTGGATGTATCCGTGGAGGTCCCTCCTTTGTGAAGAGGGATGATATAGGAGATTTTCCAGATAGAGGGAATGGTAGCTTCAGCTATGGTTCTGTTAATCAATATTGATATGGGGTAGGCTATGGCATCTGATGCAATTTGTAGGTATTCGGCTGGGAGTTGGTCAGCCGCCAGGGTGGTTGGTTTGAGCTTTTTCAGAAGGGAACGCACATAGGAGGTAGATATTGGTTGTAAGTTAAAGGAGGTGTGTTCTGGGTCATTAGTTAGAGTTACCGTGGGGAGTGGAGGAGAGTTGACTGGCTAGGGATTGAATGGTCGCAGTAAAAAAAGAGTTAAAGGTGTTGGCTATTTCTGCTGGATCTTTCCCAATGAGTTTCTCAGGGGTGGGGGTGGTAGATTTGCCAGGATGGAGGAGGGTATTAAAACCAGCCCAAAATTTCTTTGGGTTATGCTGATGTTTATCCTGGAGGTGACAGAAATATCGTTTTTTATCTGTAGTAATGGCAGCTTTTGTTGAGTTTCTAAGCTGTTGAAACTTAATGCGATCTGGGGGAGTTTTGGTAGCTCTCCATTTGTTCCAGGCCTGGTCCCGGAGTTTAATTTTAGTTTTGGTATCACCTGTTAACCAAGGTGCAATTGCCTTGATTCTGATTATTCGCTTTGGGGCGTGGGAGTCAAGTATCTTAAGGAATGTGTCGTTGAAATATGACACGCTTTCATCTAGGGATAAAGTTTTTAGGATGGACCAGTTACAAGATTTGAGTTCTGCAAGAAATTTGTTAGGGATAAATTTCTTGTTATTTCTAATTAGTCTGGTTGGGGGGGGGGGGTTAGTAGGTGGGCATTTAAGCTTTCTGATATAAGTAATAAGGTGGTCACTAAGGTCGTTGGGAAGGGTCTCTGCGGTATAGTTATTTGTACCCTTGTTGGTAAGAATCCAGTCAATGATACTCTCTTTTTGCTGAGCATTTCCTGTTCTAGTGGGAGATAGAATATTTTGGGAGAAACCATGTAGGTTGATAGGGAGGGGATTTATGTGTTCGGAGTAGAGGGACCAGTCAATGTTGAAATCTCCTAGTACTATGGTTTCTTGAGGGTAATTGGTGGCTAACCAGCTGAGAGTCTGCTCTAGGTTTTCTAAGTTCCTGCCTGGTGGTATATAAATTACTATAAGATTAATACTTTTTTGGCTGTTTAAGCATAACTTTAGGGCAATCAGTTCTAGGTTGGAGACCTTAGGAGGTTGGAGTGGATTCCTTATGACATTCAATGAATTCTTAAACATGACAGCTATTCCCCCACCCTTTTTAGTTAACCGATCAGCCCTAAGGATATTATACCCGGGTGGGATGATTTCTTCATCCTTGGTGCTTGGTTTGAGCCATGTTTCCGATAGGCACATAATGTCAGGGGAGTGGGTAGCTAGCAGAGCATGTAGGTTGTGAACCTTGTTATTAATGCTTCTTAGATTGAGGTGAAATATAAGGAGAGAGCCAGCAGATCTTCCGGCGGTTTTCAAGGAGACAGAGCCTTGGGCGGTGTTAGGACCTGGGTTGGGGTGTATATCACCATCTTTAGTGATGCATTTTTTCAGGTGGTCTAGTAGTCTTTGGAGTTTAAATAGTATTTTAAGGTTAGTTTTGGTTGTGGTTGCCTTAGGGTGGTAAGGGGTAGGATGTACTATCTTTGAGCCTAGGGTATTAGTAGAGTAGAGAGAGGGAGAGATAAGATTGGAGGGATGGTGTGAATGTGAGGAGGTATGACTTTTGGGGAGAGGAATTCCTGAGAGTTCAAGAGTTTCATATCTGGTTAATAGATAAGGAATAAGAAGGAGTAGTACTATAGAGGGGATGATAGAATAAGTGTTTTTACCCATGGTATAGTGGGAGGACAAGGAGAATATACTAGGTAGTCTAGAGAGACAGAAATGTGGGAGGGGAAAGAGATGGACTGAGGGACAGTTGTGATTGGTGGAATGGAGCGTGGGATGGGCTAGATGACCTAATAAAAGTAGAGGTAGTGGGGGCGGGTGAGATAAGGGGGCAGGGTGGGGAGCGGAGTGAGCCCGAGCGAAGCGAGGGCGAAGCGGAGCGGGGAATACACCACAAGGACTTAGCAGCGTCTTAAAGGTAACTGGTTATAAATGCAGGAGACAATATAGTTAAAGTAAATGCTTGCCGTTTTTCATGGATATACTCCTTGGCAATATATTTACTGAGCCTGATTTTTGGTGAAGGTACTGACTGATTCCTGCCAACGGAACGCTTCCTGACTAGGAAAATTAAGCAAAGATTATTATTTTACCCTAAAGCTTTTTGGGTGGTAAACTTCTAGTTTCAGATTATTTTTTAGAGGTTGGTCTGTGCGTTCGCACTAGGAGGGAGTCCGTCAGTTCTGCGTAGGTAGCCTGGGTGCCACGCGGTGATCAGTTAGCATGGATATATAATAACCCTGTATGCCTGTATGCATGGAAAAGCAAAAGGGTGAGCCCACCATCAATGGCTGCAACCCATATACTCTGTTGAAGATGTTAGAGCATTAAACCAGTTAGTCTATGAATCCAAATGAACAAAAAACATCCAGAATAGCTGGTTCAGACAAAAGCAGAAATAACTTTTCCAGCAAAAGTAAAAATCCAGTTGTGTCATCTGAATAACAGGTGACCTTCCATATTAACAGAAGAACCTCTTTGTGGAACAGCTTGAGCAAAGTCTGAAAAGATAGGGATCCATGGACAAGTGTCCTGAAATGGCTGATACGTACCCCTTGCTGAAGGAGTAAACAAGCCATGGGATTTGGCAACAAGGGGTAATAATCCTGGATAGGAGCCTGATTATAGGTGAGGGACCAACAAGAAAATCTTCTCCTCTGGTTAACAGATTCCTAGCAGCAGGATTTCTTAACTCCTTTAGTACTGGCTGTATGCCCTCATGAAAAAGGTGCCTAAAATGCATTAGAATTAAATTATCCAGGCAGTCAGCTGAAGTTGTTTGAGACTGGGGTGTATGAAACTCCCCTTGTCTTGTGTGAGTAGATCCAGTCTCTGAAAGCTTGTGGTAACTGCCACTGGCGGATTCTTTAAGGGAAAACCAGAAAGGAGTCAGTGCAATTAATAAATTGATTGGTCTACATGATTTCTCTCCTGCTAAGTACCACCTAAAGTCTGTGCTGCTACCCACAACTCCATTCATTTCATGTGCACCTTGTTGGCATACATCTCAAGTTCAAATGGGAGTGCTGAATTTTAACACAGTTTCTTCTCTCCTTAAGGTGGAATCACTCAGACACAGGGGAGATGTGCAAATTCCACATAGACTTATCTCAGGGGTAGTTCTGGTGTCATGCAGTTTGTTCTTGAGTTTAGAGACATAAAATGAGAAAAGGAAAGGTGGATTTACAAACACAGTTGGACAGTCCTGAACACTGACTGATGGATTGTTTATACTGTGGATTATATGCAGCTATGCCATTTCCATTTCTTTCACAAAGTCTCCCCCCCACTACTGTCTGTCAACCCATTCTCTCCCTACCAGATGAGAGCCAACCAAGAAGACACATCATCCATGCAGCCATTGGGGTGGTTTGCAGTTTTTCATTTTCTCTCCCTAGCCCTGAGTGCACTCAATGAGGTGCCAGGAAGAAGAGTAATTGATTATCCTTTTAGGAAGACCCTCAATTCCACAAGGGGTGACGTTGTTACCAAGCAGTCCTGCATCTTCTCCAAGTGGTGGTCTCTGCAGGCACCACCATGGAGATCATACCACTATGTATGCCTCTAAGTGCACTCAATCCCAACTTCCCCCTGGGAGAGGTGAGAGGGACATGCCCCTTCATTCTAACCTACTACTGCAGAGCTACTTTACTCCCCAAGCAGCTAATTAAACCTTGGTCGCCAGGACTGTAAACAGGGCTTCCACCTTTTGTACCATGGAGCCAAACTGTTGTCATGATTCAGAAATATGAATGTCCCTTATGTTAGTCCATACATATGCAGACTTTAACCACACATACCTCTGACATGAACCTCACACAGAGACTAGTATGTGCAGTGGCCTGCCAGCAGTCAGAGTTATCTGAAAATTTGCAGTTGCTGCCTGTTGTTATTTGTGTGAGGCCGACTTCCTACTAGTTGTCGTCTTTTTATTTTTTTAACACCTTTATTGAGTTATCACTTAAGATATAGGCAAACATACATTTATATATAAAAAAAAAAACAATATTAACATATTTCACGTTTCAAACATTACACACCACATATATTCTTTTGTATATTTATCATCAGTTCAACATTATATAAATTGATTGATTCATCTCTTCTCTTAAACCTAATTCCTCCTCCAATATATTATCCTGCAGGTTTACTATTGTTTGTTCGCTTCGCCCCCGACACCCCCCTACATAAATATACCAACTACGAGATTGCACTACAATGCCGAAAATGGCAAAGTAACGAAAGCGGCCAAGCAAATTCTTTCCCAGGGAAAGAATTCGCTGAAAAACCACTTTGCTATTTTGACGTTTCACACTTTTCAGTTCGATGAAGACGCATTCGACAAACTGTCTGCGACATCGTAATAGGGAACCTATATATATATATATATATATATATATATATATATATATATATATATATATATGCCCTTACTACTTCCAGAGTGTACCTTGAATCTAGCCATCTAACTAATTTCTTTCAGAATCTGAATGATAAGCAAAAAAAGAAGTTATGTCTTACCATAAAGTTCCATCTGTATTGTTGATTCTCGTTCAGTTATTATGTATGGGTAGCTGTTCTGAGCTCGGAACTGAACCAGCCATTTTCCAAGCTCGCGTCAGCTTCAAACTCTCGAGATAAACTCTTACCCACAATTCCCCTCTCCCTGTTACCTCAGATTGAGTTTGCAAGTTAAAGAAGGTAGAGGCTACCTCTGGTCAAATAACCTAAGAGAACTGGATGGTGAGATCCACTAGAAACCACAGGAGGGGGAAGGAGGGAAGGTCGTAATGACTGAACGAGGATCAACAATACAGATGGAACGTTATGGTAAGACATAACTTCTTTATCTGATATTGTTAATCCTCATTCATTCCTTACGTATGGGACAGGGTCCCCAGCTACCTCTATTCCTGGGAGGCTCTCATGGAAGGACATTCCTGAGCACCATAGAACCAAAAGATGCTCTTCCCCTGGAGGCCAAATCCAATTTGTAATGATTGATGAAGGTATGAGGCGTAGCCCAAGTTGCAGCTGCACAGATGTCATGTAAAGAAGCTCTGGCATGGAAGGCAGCAGAAGTTGCCACCGACCTTGTTGAATGAGCTTTCATGGTAGTAGGCAACGAGAAGTTACGTTGTGTGTAAATAAAGGTCACACAGTCCTTCAACCATCTAGCTAATGTGACCTTAGCAACAGCCGAGCCTAATCTAGGTCCAGAAAAGGCCAAAAATAACTGGTCAGACGTACGAAAGGGTTTAGTCCTGTTTAGGTAAAAACGGATTTGCCTGTGTATATTAAGGGTATTTAGGCAATACTCTCTCCTCTGTTTGAATGGTTAGGAAAGAAAGCTGGCAATTCGATGCCTTGATTAATGGACATTTCAGAGATCACTTTAGGCAGAAATGACGGATTAGTTCACAGAGACACTCTATCTTTATGAAAAACCAAGTATGGACTCTTGATACATACAGCTTGAAGTTCAGAAATACATCTGGCAGAAGTAATAGTGACCAAAAACAAGGTTTTCCATGACAAATACTCGAGGTCGCAAGAAGAGGCTGGTTCAAAAGGTGTCATTGTCAGAGCTTGTAAAACTAATGATCAATCCCATGGTTGAATAGGTTCTCTAAAAGGTGGCTTCAGATGATTCACACTTTTTATGAAGGTCTTGCACAATTTATGGGACATGAGAGGAATCTTGGACACCCCCATGAAAATTAGAAATTGCAGCCAAATGAACTCTAATGGTAGAGGCCAATATGGTCAGATAGTCTAGTATTATCGACACTGGTGCTGAAAAGGGGTCTACTTGTTTATCTTTCAAGCCAACAGGTAAATCTTTTCCACTTGCTCAGATAAGTAATTCTAGTGGAGGACTTGAGAGAAGCAATGAGAATATCACGTACTGGTAAAGAAAGATCATTCTGAATGGCAATCAAGGGAATTGGAGTAGCCAAGCTGTTAGCTTCAGGCTGTTCAGGTTGGGATGAATCAGGTTCTGTGGATGTGAGATAAACTCCAGGATTGGATGGAGGATCCATGGTCGATCTAGTAGGTGAGGCCAAAGGAATGGGAACCAAATCTGTCGTGGCCAATATGGTGCTATGGGGATTACCTTGCTCTTCAACCGCCGGGCTTTCTTCAGAAACTGGGGAATGAAAGGAAAGGGCGGAAATGCATAGAGAAGACCCGAGGGCCAATCGTGGACTAGAGCGTCCCTGGATGACTGTCCCGGAAGGGGAATCACGGCGAAGTAGATGCTGCATTTGTAGTTGGCCGGGGATGCAAAGAGGTCGCAGCAAGGATGGCCCCAGCGGTGGAAGATCTCCACCGCTATCAAGGGATACAGGGACCACTCGTGAGGTTGCAGAATGCACCTGCTGAGTCTGTCTGCTATCAAGTTTGAACTCCCGGGAATGTGCGTTGCTAGAAGAAAACGGTTGGTAGCCATCGCCCATTGCCATATCCTCATGGCCTCTTGACAAACGGGGTAAGATTTGGTTCCACCTTGCTTGTTGATGTACCAGACCACCGCCATGTTGTCTGACTGAATCGCAATTGCCCCAGATGGCAGCAGGGGATGGAATGCTTGCAACGCCAGAAGCACCGCCCTCAGCTCTAGAACATTTACATGCAGATGGGCCTTTGGTTGGGATCAAGTGCTTTGGACTGTCTGTCCCTGACATAGCCCCCCACCCCCACCCCATCAGGGAGGCGTCCTTAGTCACTGTGGCCTTGGGTTTCTGGGGGGGAAAAGGGGCGAGACTACTGAGAGAGATTGTGTGTCATCCACCAATTTAAATCTTGTTTGCACCTGTGGGTTACTCGAATCATGGCTGAAAGAGGATGTTGAAAAGGATACCATTGGGTGAGCAGTAGCCATTGTAGAAGCCTCATATAAAACCTGGTCAGGGGAATGATGGTGATGGAGGCTGCCATGGAACCCAACAGCTGTAGAATCGAGTGACCCGTGGATTTTTCCTTTGAAAGGATTGGAATTAGTTGTTGCTTTATCCTTAAAATTCTGTGCTCTGGAATAGCAGCTCTGCAGTTTTTTTGTGTCCAAGATAACCCCTATGAATTCTGTTGACTGAGATGGGGGTGAGATTGAATTTCTGCCAGTTTATGGTTATGCCTAGCCTTTGAGCAGCTAGGAGAGAGTATGCCAGGGCTTTTTCCAGTAGATGTCTGGTGGGGGCGGAAATGAGCCAGTTGTCTAGGTACAGAAACACCTGGAATCCTTGAAGTCGCAAGTGAGCTGTGACAACTGCCATGCACTTTGTGAACACTCTGGGGGATGTAGAGTGTCCAAAGGGCAGTACTCTGAACTGGTAGTGACTGGCTTCCACACGGAAGCGCAGAAATCATCTTGATTGCCTGTCCACCTTTATGTGGTAGTATGCATCTTGAAGATCTATAGAGCACATCCAATCATCTTTTTCCAAATGCGGTAGGATAGATTGTGTAGTGACCATTCGTAATTTTTGTACTCTCTCAAACTTGTTTAATACAATGAGGTCCAAAATTGGTCTCCAGTCCCCAGTTTTCTTTGGCACCAAAAATAGTCTTGAGTAGAATGCGGATCCTATCTGGTCTGGAGGGACTATTTGGATGATTCTTTTTCTTAGCAGCTTTTCTATCTGTAGTGCTGCTTCGTCAATTTGACTGGGTGGAACATCGGGAAGATTTTTTTGAAGGGACGGGACAAACATCGAAGGGGATATGATAACCTCTTGTTATGATCCTTTGTACCCAAGAATCGGTGGTGATGGTTAACCAGGCAGAAAGGTACACTGAGAAACGTCCCCCAACCACCTCAAGAGGAAAGGAGTTGGGCCGCTCTTCAGGAGCACTGGTAAGATTGACCAGGGAAAGAATCCCTAGAACCCTGGTTACGCGGTCCCCTTCTGCCCCGAAAGGAGCGTCTTCCCTGTGAGTTTCTCCCTCTGCCTCTGGGGGAGAACTCGGCCTGTGTGTCACGGAAAGGACCCTGAGATTTCTTGAACCATATCTTCCCACTCTTTTGGTTTCGGGAGAAAGCACGTTGAGGGGAAGAATAACAGACACCTACGGCAGAAAGGGTCTTACCATCTTGTTCACATCTGGCCAGTGTGCTTTTAACTTTGGGCCCAAACAACGAGGAGGGCTCAATGGGGGCATTAAGAAAGGAAGACTTAAAAGGTTCCTCGAAGTTGCACAAGCACATCCAGGTGTGTCGTATCAAGACCTCAGCTGAACCCGCCGCTCTAGCTGCTCCTTCTGATGCATGAGATATCAATCGGATAGAGGAGTTAGATATAGACTCAATGGTGGCCAGCTGAGAGGCCACTTTGTCATGGACTTCATCAGACACTGCACCAGCCAAGGTTTCAGAGAGCTCAGAAACCAGATCCCTTCGAAGCCTGGTAAAATGTGCCATATAATTCAGGGACCTGATAGCAAAGGTCGCTGAAGCAAAAGTGCACTTCCCTATTCTGTCCAGGGCCCAGGACTCTCTGTTAGGCGGATGGACAGTCTGGCTTTCTTCTTCTGCCAGATCCTTTTTTGTTGCGGCTGCCACCATCAAACATCTACAGGAAGACCTTTGGACCAATGGGGATCTGAAGCAAGAGGGGACAAGATCTTATCAGGCCTCCAGGGAATAGTTTCAACAGTATCAGGGGCCTTCCAAGCACGCTGCACGATGAACTTGACAAGTTCATCAGCAGGTGGAGTAACTCAGGAGGTAGGGTGCTGTGTGCAAAAAACCTGCAGGAACACAGATTCCTCAGGGGTCGGATTAGAGGGCTGCCAGTCACCTCTCTGCTTAAGGATTTCAAGGATATCGCCAAAGGATACCTCAGAGGGTGACCGAGGGGATCCTTCCCCCTCATCGAAATCTGTCTCTCTGGTGAGAGACTCCTCTGTCAAGTCCATGTGCTTCCTCTTACATGAACTTTTCTGGTGGACCTCCTCAGCGGGAGAAGCTGGGGAAGACAACGGAAAAGGGGATTCCTGAGGGAATATGTCCTGAGGCCCTTGCACCCGGTGTCCGCCAGGTGCGACTTGTGAAACCAGTGTACCAGAGGAGGGCAGAGGTATAGACAGTCCGGTATCACCAGCAGCAGCGAAAGCCTTCTCCATCAATTGGAAGGCTGGTCCACCCGGAGAGGAGTGTATGTCAAGGACAGGGGCACTCCTCCCCTAAGTGGCTCAGCCTGCCGACTCGGAGTCCCTGGATGGCTGTGGAGCAGCAAGCTATGTGCATCACAGCTGACATCCTGTGTCATAGCAAAACTTTCCTGCCACAAAGGCAACTGCGGTTCCTTAGTGAGATCCATAAAGGGAACTGCAGAAGGGGAAGAATGTACTATATCTATGGACTTCAAAGGCAATGAAGGAGAAGAATAAGAAGGTGTCTTTGGAGATGGGTGATCACCTCCCAAGGAAGGATAGTTCCTGGGGGGTGGAATACCTCTGGCCAAGAATGCCTGTTCAGACAGACTTCTAGTGGACCTCACAGAGACTGAGGGAGAAACAGGCCTGTCCACAAAAGAGGCAGACTCAGTGCCCATCTCATCTGATCGCACAGAGGACAATGGTGCCGAGAAAGACTGAACTATTGTAGTCTGCACCGAAGAAGTCATCGTTGCCAATGTCACTGTCTGCACCGACACAGGGATCAGTGCCGAAGTGGTTGTCGGTGCCAAAACTGGAACAGACAAAACTGGAGTTAGTAATAAAGGCCTCGGTTCCGAGGAAGATCTCGGAGCAGACGCGGTCAAGGTCTGCGCCGACTGAACGGTTGGTGCCGATACAGTGGTAAAGGTCTGAATCGAGGAGCCCCTCAGTGCCGATATGTAGAAGGCTGCAGGAGAGGACGGAGCCGAAATCACTAATGGAGCCGAAGGCCTCAGTGCCAAAGGTCTGGGCACCGAAAGCACTGGGGCTGACAGAGAGCTCTGGAGCCGAAATTTTAGCCTTTTTAGATTTTGGTTGTTGAGAGTCCCCAGCCGGGGATGAAGGCAAGGATTTAGCCTTAGTAGAAACATCCTTTTTCTTATGGGCTTCAGGAGGGGTTGAGACCTCTGACCCAGAAATAGCCTCTGAAAAGGGAGATTTTAGAAGTCCATTCAGTATCAGCTTATTTTCCCTTTCTAGCAAATTTCTATTAGAAAAGTTTTCACATATAGTACAAGGTGGTTCAACAGATAAATGGGAAGCTCCCAAATAATAAACACATAAAGAGTGTGCATCAGAAGTAGGCAGTTTGTGTCCACAATCAGAACACCGCTTAAACCCCGGACTACCCTTTTTATCTGCCATATTAACAAATAGAAAAGTACCAACAATGGTACAAGAGAGTACCCAAAGGTATGAAAAAGAAAAGGAAAGGGATTACCAATGATGGTAAGGAGAAATTACCTTGCGGTAAAAAGGGTAAATAAAAGACAGAAAAAAATGAAGAAATTATGAACGCTAGATGCGATATGGCAAGAGACAATAAAATATCAACTTTTCTGACAGAAAAGTAATTTGTAAAGCAATTAAACAACAATTGACTGTACTTAGCTCAAGAGAAGTAGCTTGACACGACCGGATGGCAAAGCGGCAAACGAAATCTGAGGTAACAGGGAGAGGGGAATTGTGGGTAAGAGTTTAGCTTGAGAGTTTGAAGCTGACGCAAGCTTGGAAAATGGCTGGCTTGGTTCCGAGCTCGGAACGGATACCCATTCGTAAGGAATGAACAAGGATTAACAATATCAGATCAGATTCTATATACACTGGTTATGTTTTTGCAACTCTGGTATTATCTTGTCAGTACCAAGTTCTTTAGGAAAGCTAGACAGCTTTAGAAATCCTAGATTGGGACTGAAAAAGGACAACCTGTGACAATTCAGACCACTCCATTTGGTTGCTCCTTAGTATATCTTTTCTTGTTATTCCTGCCACGTTAAAACATTTCCATTCAGGACTGAGGGATTCTAATAGAACCTTGTATTCTTTGATGGCATACAAGAAAGGGGTGGACTCTAGAAGCATTCTGGAGACACCTATATCATCCTCTGTACATACTTTTGCAAAGCATTACATTTTGAATTCATTTTGCAGATCCTGGACTGGCTTTGCTAGGGCCATTCTCCAAGGCTCTTTGATGCTCATTCTTCCTCCTCCCGAAATCTATAAGTTTTTGTAATCAACCCAAATAACCAAAGAGTACTGCAGGAGAGGGAATGATGAACATAGCAAAGGTGTGCAAGTTGTAATTACTGTAACAGTTGATGTTTGAATTCCTCAATTCTGCAGTAGCTGTACCCACCCACAATCTCCCTACTTCTGTATACATTTAGTTGCTGGGATATAAATTACTTGTTATTGTTATATTTTTAGAGTACACTGTTCTCCTCTCTGTATATGCAAGAAAGTACTGGAGATTTCATCACTCTCATCCATCTATCTGAAAAAGTTTGATGCCAGGCTAAGGGACTGATGGTCAGTCTGTGTGAGAGAGGTAGGGAAACTGGGGCAAGAAGTGTGGCTAAGGTGATTACATTTCCAACATAGTCATTTATTAGCTGAAGCTTGACTGTTCTTGGGAAAGTTACTTCTTTCATTTGATATGGAAGAGTTATCCTGTCATTTTTTATTGGGCAGCCCACTTGTTAGGCTGGGATTTGTTTGTACTGCTCTTAAGAGAATTGAATAGCGGCCTTGTTAGGGTGGTGCTGTGTACCTGAGAAGCCTAGAAACTTTATTATCAATTTACTTATGAATGTTCACTATTTAAGAATCTGGGCAGCCTCAAGCCCAAATATCAGTTGCTCAACCAAACAAATATTCCTGGGCAGGAAACAACCCATACAGCTAAAAGGCTACTTCAGCAGTTAGAACGATGAAAATCTCACTGTAGTCATTAATTGAATGGACAATGCACAACTGGTTCTTTTGAGTGTTAGTGGATTGAAATGGACTGGCATTGTGCCACATAGAACCTGATAAACACATGGTGTACTATACCAGGAACAGAGCAGAAATGCAGTCATGCTTATACTCAGGAAAGCACTTGCAAGAACTATGCTGAAATACAGTGTAGTCAATGAATGTTTAATATCCAGTTCTGCTACCAGGTATGCCCATTAATATGATGATTATTCTGAGATATGCAATACAGAAAAAGGACAAAGTTAAGAGTTTTTTTTAAGTAAACTGACAAAACAAATAACAAACGTATGGAATATGAACACCAAAGTCCGCAGCTAAAAATAAAAATGTAATTTGAATGAGTGAGTAAGCGCTTTCGTCTTATACGATTAAGACTTCCTCAGGTAAACATACATAAGACAAGCTCAAATATTTAAAACTTTTTAAAATCACATGATCATTTTCTGCCAAAAACACCTCTAACTCTTAAAGAAAAACAGCACAAAAATACATGCACATAAAATAAATACAATAATTGCAATATCTATAATTATACAAAAAAAATATATATATATATATATATATCACACTTTTAATTTTAATAATGAAGAGATAGAAATATTGCCATTAATTCCAGGATAAACACTAGCATTTAATCAGAGATGCCAAGCTAGCTCCTTCTTCTCCAATATTAGACCCTGAGCCCCCCCCCCCCAATATTAGGAATAACGTTTTCCACAAAAAAAAAAAATATTAACATATGCTCAGGATGAATTTTAATATGTTTCGCAAGGGCATTAATCAAAACAGTTTTTTTAATATCTCGTAGATGTTCATACATTCTCTCCTTTAATGTTCTCTCGGTCTTACCAACATAAAAACATAAGCATGACTAGCAAATAGCAACATAAACAACTTATTTAGAGGTACAATCAAATTTACCCAAAATCCTAATAATAGTACCATTAACAAACTGGACCACACCTTCCGTCACAATTACAATAATTACATCTAAGGCACTGATAACATCCCTTTATTTATAACCTCTTTAGATGTTCCTGCACTAGACTCTAAGAAGGACTTAAACTCACACCCTTCCTATACACCACAATCAGACAGCCTCCCAATTTATCACAAGTTTCAATATTTTTAGACATAACACACCAATTCTTAATAAGAATAGATTTAATTGCTCCACTATCACAGCTGTAAGAAGTGATAAATCTTTTAGCAAAACTTTGGTCCTGGAGAGATGTCATTTCAGTCAACTTTCCCCCCAGATCTAACAAGATCTGATCCCCCTCTCTTCAAGATAGGAGTAAAAAATTGACTCTCCCTTTTCAAAATAGCCTCACTAAAATAGTGTTTAGAAAGCTTTCAGGATAACCTCTACTTAAAAACATCCTCTTGATAAACTGACATTCATTCAAAAATCATCAAACCCATTGGTCATCCTTGCTACCCTCACCAGTTGACCTTTTACAACACCTTTCTTTTTGGAGATAGGATGTGCACTAGAAAAATATAAATAACTATTCGAGAAGGTCACTTTTCTATAAATCCTTGATATCAACCCTTTACCATCATAATCTTTCAACAACAGTACATCAGGATAAGATATTTTATCTTTACCAATTTGGTATGTAAATGAAAGGAAATTGGTGGTGTTATTGAGATACTCAACAAACCCTGAAATCAGTTCAACCCTATCCTTCTATACAATAAGTATATCATCTAAATGTCTGGTATACAGGTGCCAACAATCTATAAAAGCTCCATTCAAAACAAACCTTTTCTCCTATTTGACTATCACTATAGTTGCATACAGGGGCCCACAAGCAGAGCCCATAGCAATGTCTTTAAGCTGATGAAAAAACTGATGATCAAAGATGATGCAATTGTTTAAAATCAGAGACATTAGGTCAACAAACAAACTAATAATTAATCCAGTCTTGTACAAATGAGGGTTCAGATGTTAAAAAAAGCAATCCAAGCCTATACTATGTGGAATACAAGTCTACAAATCCTTGACATCTATAGTCAAGAAAACTGACCCTTCATCAAATGGCAACTCATTGCATTTATTCAACAGATCCCATGGATCTCTGCTAAGATGACCACATTTTTTCAATACACCCTTTAAATGAAAATCTAAAATTTTAGCTATGGGTGTTGTGATTGATGCTCTTGTGTTCACAACTTGTCTCAAAGGTGGGTCATGCAAATTTTTGTGAATTACTCGGACACCAAAAATTGTGGGAATGATGGGATTCTGAAAATATAAAATCTTAAATTCTTCAGGTGTGATCTGTTGCTGCACAAACATATCAAATAAAATCATTCTAATTCTATCATAAGCAGCAAAAATGTCGTTCTCAGAAACTTGTATATACGAGTCTTCAAATAAAATGTAAATCTTCTGGTTGTATAATATCGGATCCATTAGAACCACCCCAGCTCCTTTGTCAGGCTTCATGACCCGTACATTACAAGACTTCAAATATCGTAAAATCTCCCATTCATCTTCAGTGATACTAGAAAAAGTAAAACTATTTCTTACACTATTCCTTAAAAAAAGCCCTAATATCAAATTCACACAATTTTTCAAAAACATAAGCAGTGGGGTGAGGGGGTGGGTTATACACACTAGGCACTCTTAACTATTCTCCAAATCACCGTTATTGTGAAACAAGAAGGCAAAATACATTTTCCTAGTGTATAATTTTAAATCCATTAAGGTCAACCAAATTAGCACATATAGATTTAACAAATAAAAAACCTTTTGATAATAGTTCAGCGTGTTTAGCTCCAACTTCACAAGAACTAAAAATTAAATATTTTAAAGGCACCTGTATTATTAAGCACAATATCCACCAAATAGGAAGTTGTGTCACTTGGAGTACACACTAATAATGCCAGCGGTTCTTCCATTGTTCATTACTCTTCCACTGTCCTGTTCGCTTCTGCCATTGGTTCCACTGCTTCATTTGTTTCTCCTTCAAACGTTCCTAACTTCGGAGGAGGAGAGGTGGATGCTCTAAAGGGGCCCCAGCCTCCTCATAATATTGAATATCATTATGTTCATCATTTGCAAAACAATTGTCACTGACCACATGATTCACTACATTGTCCTTATAACCATACTTTTGTCATAAAGGAGGGGTAGGATAAGTTGTACCATTTTCATATTCCGAGTTCTCTCTGTCTAATTTCAACAATTTCCTGCTTCTGATTAAACTAATTTCACATTCAATACCAGGAAAAGTATGCAAGTGCTGCATTTTAACCTGTGAATACAAAGGGTTCTCCATAATGCTTTTGTCCAAAGAGCTGACAACCTCCATTAAATTATCAATTAAAACGCTGTTATGTTTAATCAAAATCCCCATAAGTTTGCAGCCACATTTATTAAATAATTTAAGTAACTCAAGATGCAAAGGTGAATCAGAAATCAAAGCTGTTGGGTATTTCCATAGGTGGAGCCATTTCGGCACTCTGCCCACTTTAATTGATTCTTCCAAAATTTTTGGTCTCCCAAAAATTCACAAAAATTTGCACGAGCCACCTTTAAGGCCAATTGTGGACTCAAGAGGGTCAATCACGACACCCATAGCTACATTTTTATATTTTCATTTAAAGGGTGCATTGAATAAATTTGGTCATCTTAGTAGAAATTTGTGGTACCTGTTGAATAAATGCAATGTGTTGCCATTTGATGAAGAGTCTATTTTCTTGACTATAGATGTCAAGGATCTGAATACTTGCATTCCACATAGAATAGGCTTGGTTTGTTTTTTTGATTTTTTTTAACATCTGAAACCTCATTTGCACAAGACCAGATTAATTTGCTTGTTGACCTAATGCCCCTGGTTTTAAACAACTATTATATCACCTATGATAATCAATTTTTTCATCAGCTTAAAGGTATTGCTATGGGCTCTGCTTGTGGGCCCCTGTATGGAAATATAGTGATGGTGAAATGAGAGAAAAGGTTTATTTTGAATGGCACTTTTACAGATTGTAGGCACCTGTATGCCAGATATTTAGATGATATACTTATTGTATGGAAGAATAGGGTTGAACTAATTCCAGGGTTTGTTGAGTATCTCAATAACACCACCGATTTCCTTTCATTTATATACCAGATTGGTAAAGATAAAATATCTTATCTGGATGTACTGTTGTTGAAAGATTATGATTGTAAAGGGTCGATTTCTAGGATTTATATGAAAGTGACCTTTTTGAATAGTTATCTACGTTTTTCTAGTGCACATCCTATCTCCCAAAAGAAAGATGTTGTAAAAGGTCAACTGGTAACAGCGGCAAGGATGGCCACTGTGTTTGATGATTTTTGAATGAATGTCAGTTTATCAAGAGGATGTTTTTAAGTACAGGTTATCCTGAAAGCTTTCTAAACAATATTTTAGTGAGGCTATTTTGAAAAGGGAGAGTCAATTTTTTACTCCTATCTTGAAGAGAGGGAGATCAGATCTCGTTAGATCTGAGGGACAGTTGGCCGAAACGACATCTCTCCGGGACCCAAGTTTTGCTACAAGTTTCATCACTTCTTATAGTTGTGATAGTGGAGCATCTTATTAAGAACTGGTGTGCTATATCTGAAAATACTGAAACTTGTGATAAATTGGGAGACTGTCCGATTGTGATGTATCAGAAGGGTGTGAGTCTTGAGTCCTTCTTAGAGTCTAGAACAGAAACATCTAAAGGGGTTATAAATAAAGGGATGTATTGGTGCCTTAGATGTAATTATGTGAAGGAAAGTGTTGTCCGGTTTAATAGTACTATTATTAGGATTTCAGGTAAATTTGATTGCAGCTCTATAGGAGTTGTTTTTGTTATTTGCCAGTCATGCTTATGTTTTTATGTTGGTAAAACTGAGAGAACATTAAAGGATGTGATGTATGAACATATTTGAGATATTAAAAAAGCTGTTTTGACTAATGCCCTTGTGAAACATATTAATTTACATCCTGAGCATATGTTTTTATTTTCTTATTGTGGAACAAGTTATTCCGAATATTCAGAGGGGCCCTTGGAGTCTTATATTGGAGAAGGAGCTAGCTTGGGAGCTCCGATTAAATGCTAGTGTCTGTCCTGGCATTAATGATAATACTTCTATTTCTTTATTACTGAAATTAAAAGCATATGATAGATACCAATTATTTATATAAACATATTTTTATTTTTTTTTTTTGTATAATTATAGATACTGCAATTATTGTATGTATTTTATGTGCATGTTTTTTTCTGAGTGATGTTTTTCTTTGAAAGAGAGGAGTTTTTATCAGAAAATGATCATGTGATTTTAAAAGGTTTTAAATATTGGAGCTTATGTATGTTTGTCTTCTTCTTCTTCTCTTTCGGCTGTTACCATTAGTGGTCACTACAGCGAATCATCTGTTTCCATTTCTTCCTGTCCTCTGCATACTGCTCTGTCACACCAACCACCCGCATGTCCTCTCTCACCACATTCATAACCTTATCTTAGGTCTTCCTCTTTTCCTCTTACCTGGCAGCTCAATCCTTAGCATCCTTTTCCCAATATACCCATCATCCCTTCTCAGCACATGTCCAAACCAACGCAATCTCACCTCTCTGACTTTGTCTCCAAACCATCCAACCTGATCTGACCTTCTAATATACTGATTCCTAATCCTGTCCATCCTTGCCACACCCAGTGCAAATCTTAACATTTTAACTCTGCCACTTCCAGCTCTGACTCCTGCCTTTTTGTCAATACCACCGTCTCTAACCCATACAACATAGCTGGTCTCATTACCCTCTTGTAGACCTTCGCCTTTCACTCTTACTGGTACCAGTCTGTCACTAATCACTACTGGCACTCTTCTCCACCCATTCCACCCTGCCTGTACTCTCTTCCACACTCACCATTACTCTGAACTGTTTATCCCAAGTACTTAAACTCATCCACCTTCGCCAACTCTGCTCCCTGCATCCTCACCATTCCTCTATCCTCCCTCTCATTCACACACACATATTCTTAGTCCCGCTGACCTTCATTCCTCTCCTCTATAGAGCACATCTCCACCTCTCTAGGGTCTCCTCAACCTGGCCCTACTCTCACTACAGATCACAATGTCATCTGCAAACATCATAGTCCATGGGGCCTCCTGTCTTATCTCGTCTGTCAACCTATCAATCACCACTGCAAATAAGAAAGGGCTCAGAGCTCTAGGCACCCTATCATATGCTTTCTCCAAGTCCACAAAGACACAATGCAACTCCTTCTGACCTTCTCTATATTTCTCCATCAACACTCTCAGAGCAAACATTGCATCTGTAATGCTCCTTTCCTGGCATGAAACCATACTGCTGATCACTAATCATCACCTCCCCTCTTAACCTAGCTTCCACCACTCTTTCCCATAACTTCAAGCTGTCACTGATCAGTTTTATCCCTCGGTATTTACTACAGCTCTGCACATCACCCTTATTCTTAAAAATCGGTACCAAAACACTTTCTCCACTCCTCAAGCATCCTCGAATGTTCCAAGATTTCATTAAACAATCTGGTTAAAAACTCCACTGTCATTTCTCCTAAGCACCTCCATGCTTCCACTGGTATGTCATCTGGACCAACTGCCTTTCCATTCTTCATCCTGTTCATAGCTGTCCGTACTTCTTCCTTGCTAATCTGTTTCACTTCCTGATTCACTATCCCTACATCATCCAACCTTCTCTCTCTCTTCACTCATCAGCCCCTCAAAGTATTCTTTCCATCTGCTCAACACACTCTCCTCGCTTGTGAGTACATTTCCCTCACTATCCTTTATCACCCTTACCTGCTGCACATCTTTCCCGGCTCAGTCCCTCTGTCTAGCAAATCGGTACAGGTCCTTTTCTCTCTCTTTAGTGTCCAACCTTTCATACAACTTTCCATATGCCTTATTCTTTGCCATCCCTCTCTTTGCCATGCTCATCTCCTTATACTCCTGTCTACTTTCTTCATCTCTCTGACAATCCCATTTCTTCTTCGCCTGCCTCTTCCTCTGTATACTTTCCTGTACTTCCTCATTCCACCACCATTCCACCAGGTCTCCTTGTCCTCTGTCCAGATGTCACACCAAGCACCTTTCTAGCCGTCTCCCTTACCATCTCTGCTGTAGTTACCCAGATATTTGATAACTCTTCACTGGCCCCCAGTGCCTGTTTTAACTCTTCCCTGAACTCCAGCTCACAATCACCCTTTTTCAACTTCCCATATTTGATCCTTGGCACTGCTCTCATACTTGACCTCCTCTTCTTGATCACCAACATCATCCTACAGACCACCATTCTATGCTGCCTAACTACACTTTCCCCTGTCACCACTTTACAGTCTCCAATCTCCTTCAGACTGGCCCTCCTGCATAGGATATAATCCACCTGTGTGCATCTTTCTCTGCTCTTGTACGTCACCCTATGCTCCTCCTTCTTCTTAAAATACGTATTCACCACAGCCATGTCCATCCTTTTCGCAAAATCCACTACCATCTGACCTTCTGCATTCCTCTCCTTAACACCATACCTGCCCATCACTTCCTCACCCCCTCTGTTTCCTTCACCAACATGCCCACTGAAATCCACTTCAATCACCAGTCTCTCACCCTTGGGTACACTCACCACCACTTCATCCAACTCACTCCCAAATTTTTCTTTCTCATCCATTGCACACCCAACTTGCTGAGCGTATGCACGAACAACATATATCATTACGCCATAAATTTCCAGCTTCATAAACATTACTCTATCTGACACTCGTTTCATCTCCAAAACACTCTTGGGCATACTGTTCCTTTTGGATAACCCCTACCCCATTTCTCCTCCCATTCACACCATGATAGAACAATATGAACCCACCTCCTATACACCTGACCTTACTCCCCTTCCATCTGGTTGCTTGCACATACAATATATCAACTTTCCTTCTCTCCATCATATCAGCTAGCTCTCTCCCTATACCAGTCATACTGCCAACATTCAAAGTTCCTACCCTCACTACTACACACTACTAACCTTCCTCCTCTCTTTCTGCTTTTGGGCATGCCTTCACCCTCCTCTTCTCCTTCGGCCAACAGTAGCCCAATTTCTGCCAGCACCCTGTTGGCTAACAGTACTGGTGGCAGTAGTTAACCCGGGCCTCGACTGATCCGGTATGGAAATCTGTATTGTTGTCCGCATATGTTATTTGGCAGAGGTTTTACACTGGATGCCCTTCCTGACATAACCTTCCCCATTTATTCGGGTTTGGGACCGGCACTAAGAAATGCACTGGCTTGTGCATTCCCAGTGGCTGGGTTTATGTATGTTTGTCTTAGGAAGTCTTAAATGTATAAGACGAAAGAGCTTACTCATTAAAATTACATTTTTATTTTTAGCTGCAATCTTTGTTGTCCCTATTCCGTACCTTTATCTATCAGTTTGTTGTAGTGCATGTTTTGGATTGTGGTGTATTGCTTTTGGTATGGCTATGAGCTCTTTAAGCAAATTTAAACCAAAGCTGACAGTGTGTAAAGAAGATCTAATGATAGATATGGGTAACTAGATGGAAACAAATAAAAGGCCAAGCATTTGGAAAATAATACACTCAGTAATAAAAAAGAAGTAGGAGAACATCTGATGGAAATTTGTAAGACAAACAACTGGTTCAAACATGGTTTTGGTGACTGTAAACAAGGACTTTGCCAGATGGACTGTAAAGATATCAACTTGTCTATGTTTATGGAAGTTGTTCTTCTTTCGGCTTTTCCCGGTTAGGGGTAGCCACAGCGGAACTCGGGTCTGCTAATGATTGACAGTAGATTTTTACGGTGCTGAGGTGCAACCTTCAACGAAGGCACGCCCATTTACGCATGTCTTTCAAACACCACTCTACCATGGGAAGGACATGCAGACTCCACATAGAAGGCGCTCCAGCTGAGAATCGAACTGGAGAACCTCTTACTGTGAGGCAACAACGCTACCGCTGCACCACCGTGTCTATGTTTATGGAAGTAATGACTGGAAAAGATGAACAACATCAATAAAAACAAAACCTTGGGTTGTTTGTGGTACAAGTTGCCAGCTACCAGTGTGCAAAATCCAGCTAAAGCTGAAAAAAGTAAACCAGACAGATACTTAGTAATGAATGCTATTGAAAATGTGCCTCTGGAGCTCAGAGTTTCTCTGTGAAAACATTTCTTTGTTTTGGATATAAATAGCAGAGTGCCAGAAGGGTTATGGAAGGACATCCAGAAAGCTAATTAAAATTGAAAATTCCCTGCAAAGAGAGAAAAAGATAAAGTTTAAAATGTTTGACTGATAAGTCCTTGAACATAGCTCAGAAGTTTGAAGATGTCTCCAAAGTGCCACAAAACAAAATACAAGATGGAGAGAAGTACCACAGTGATGTGTGTGAGGAGATACACTCAGAAAAAAAAACACTACAGGAAGAATGATTAGCTTTCCTAAAACTATGAGAACTAAAAAGAGAATTTCATGCTCAAAAAGGAATGTTAAAAGACATTCAATGATCTATTTTAAAAATACTGAAAAGATTAAGAAAAGATGGAAAGACCACACCAAATCATTATACTATAAAAGTTCAAACAAATTAAAAAGAAGTTATGTACTCACCATAACGTTCCATCTGAGTAGATACTTCATTTGTCTGCAACCTGTGGGTAGTCGGATCCGACCTCGGATCCGAACCGGCAGCTTTCCAAGCTCCAAGATCCGAGCTCCTAGCACCTCCCCCCTACCCATAATCCCTTACTACCAACCACATTACCTCAGATCGGTTATTTTGCCCTATAGGCTAAAGACGGAGAAAAATCTCCAAAAGAACAATACCTTACCGAGGTTCGGGGGATGGCAGGGGGGGTCGGTTGCAGACAAATGAAGTATCTACTCAGATGGAACGTTATGGTGAGTACATAACTTCTTTATCTGAAGTAGTTACTTCATTTGATCTGCAACCTGTGGGACAGAGTCCCCAGCTTACCTAAAGACCCTGGGTGGTCCCTACAGAAGGATATTCCGAAGCACCACGGAGCCAAAGGAAGCCCTACTTCTGGAGATCATGTCCAGTTTGTAATGAGAAATGAACGCATGGGAAGAGGACCAGGTAGCTGCTGAACAAATATCGTCTACCGGAACTCTAGACCAAAAAGCCGTCGAGGTAGCCACAGATCTAGTAGAATGTGCACGCATGCCAACCAGAGCTGGCTTCCCAGATGAAGTGTATCCCTGTCTAATACACTGAGAGATCCAATTTGCCAGTGTCACCTTAGAAATTGGTTTGCCCATGGCTGACTTAGCATAAGAAACAAACAACTGGTCTGACTTGCGAAAATCTTTAGTCCTATGCAAGTAAAAACGTAGTTGTCTGTGTACATCCAACTTGTGCAATGCGTATTCACCTTTGTTTTGGAAATTCGGGAAGAAAACAGGAAGGTTAATTGACTGATTAATGTTAGCCTCTGTGGCTATCTTAGGCAGAAAGGAAGGATTAGTCCTGAGGGCCACTCTATCTTTGTGAAAAATAAGGTATGGATGCTTAATGCACAGAGCTTGCAATTCTGAGACTCGCTTGGCTGAAGTAATAGCGACCAAAAAGGCCGTTTTCCAAGATAAGAATTTTAATGGCACTGAGGCTGCCGGCTCGAAAGGTGGTCTTGTTAATGCTTGTAAGACCAGGGTAAGATCCCATGGTGGAACTGCTGGCTTAACAGGGGGCTTTAAGAGAAACACGCCTTGTAAGAAGGTCTTGCATATTTTCGCTGACGCCAAAGAATCTACGCCATCCCCTACGTGATAATGAGAGATGGCTGCTAGCTGGACCTTAACCGTGGACGCACTAGCTCCTTGTCTAAAAAGAAGGGACAGGAAGTCCAGGATAGTGGGAATAGGAACCGTAAAGGGATCCAATTTCTTATTCTTTGCCCAGATGGAAAAGCGTTTCCATTTACTGTTGTAGAGCTTTCTGGTGGATGGCTTATGAGCTGCCACCAGAATGGCCTTAACAGGGGACGAGATACCGGAAGTCCTAGCCATTAACGGAACTGGATCAACCAAGCCGTGAGCCTGAGGTTGACCAGGTTCGGAGTGTGGCATCTCATCGGATGCGAGATTAGGTCTGGTCTGGGGTCCAGAATCCACGGGGGAGCCACACTGTGAGGCTGCAGAAAGGGGAACCAGATTTGTCGAGACCAGAATGGGGCTATGAGAATCACTCTGCTCCCCAACCGACTGGCTTTCTGGATGAATTTCATCATCAGAGGAAGAGGAGGATACGCATAAAGGAGACCGGGCGGCCAAGCATGAACCAGGGCGTCCCTGGGGGATTCCCCTCTGGGGAGAACTATCGCAAAGTAATCGCTGCATTTTGTGTTTAGGGGAGAAGTGAAAAGGTCGCAGCGAGGTTGACCCCACTTGAGGAATATCTGCTTCGTGACAGATGGATTCAGAGACCACTCGTAAGGGCTGAGGAATACCCGACTTAACTTGTCCGCTAATATGTTGGACCATCCCGGAATGTGCGTTGCTACCAGAAAGCGGTTGGTGGAAATCGCCCATTCCCACACTCTCATGGCTTCTCGACACAGGTGGTAAGATCTGGTCCCTCCCTGTTTGTTTATATACCAGACAACGGACATGTTGTCCGTCTGGATTGCAATAGTCCCTAGAGGAAGAAGGTGATGAAGAGCTTGCAACGCCAAAAGCACTGCCCTCATCTCTAGGACGTTGATATGCAATGCAGTCTCTAGAGGAGTCCACGTGCCTTGGACGGACTTGCCCGCGTAATGCCCGCCCCATCCGAGGAAAGAAGCGTCAGTGGTCAACGTGGCTTTGACTGGGGGAATCACAAAGGGTCTCCCTTCTTTGAGTTCCTGAGCCTGTAACCACCAAAGAAGGGAGTCCCTGCATGCCCTGCTCAGGGGAATTGGCATGTCTAAGGGATGGACCGATAGCGACCATTGGACCTGGAGAGTCCACTGTAACACTCGCATTCGCAGATGGGCATGAAGAGAAAGGCCGATCGCTGTTGACATAGACCCTAGCGCCCTCAGGACTAATTCTGCTGGAGGAGCGGGGCTTGAAGAATGTCTAAGACTTGGAGAGATAAATTGTTCAGCCTGACCGATGTAAGAATCACTTTGGAGATCCGAGTATCCAACCTGGCCCCTATGAATTCTAGGGCTTGAGTGGGGCACAGACAGGATTTCTTTAGATTCACTGAAATGCCCAAACGACGGGCCAGAGAGAGGGCGTAATCTCTCGCCACAACCAGTAGATGCCTGTTGTGGGCGGTGAGGAGCCAGTCGTCTAGGTAAGGGAACATCTGAATGCCCTGGAGTCTCAGGTGGGCTGCAACCTCTGCCATGACTTTGGTAAACACTCTGGGGGCTGAGGTTAGGCCAAATGGAAGAACCCTGAACTGATAATGACTGGCTCCTAGCCGGAAGCGGAGGAACCTCCTGGATCGTCTGTCCATTAGTATATGGTAGTACGCATCTTTGAGGTCTAACGAGCACATCCAGTCGTTCTCCCGCAGAAGGGGGAGAATAGATTGGAGGGTGACCATCCGGAACTTTTCCTTGGGTATGAATAGGTTCAGGGACGAGAGGTCTAGGATGGGTCTGAGGTCCCCTGTTTTCTTTGGCACCAAGAAGAACCTGGAGTAATAACCCAACCCGGACTGATCTGGGGGGACAGGCTGGATGGCTCTTTTTCTTAGCAACTCTGAAATTTCCAGAGCTGCGGACTCCCTCTGATGGGGTGGAACATTGGGGAGACCTTTGGGTTTTGGGGGGGGGGTGTGAACGGTATAGTGTAACCTCTGGATATAATTCGGAGCACCCATCGATCCTTTGTAATGGACTCCCAGTTTGACAGGTGCTCCGATAATCGCCCCCCGACTGCCTACAGAGAGGGACAGTCGGGCAAGCCCTCAGGGCTGTTGCACGGGTCTGTCCGAGAAAGGTTCTCTAGACCCGAAGTTAGGCGGCCCCCCTCTGCCTCTGGGCCGGCGTCCACCTTGTCCTCCTCTGCCTCTAGAGGACGAGTTGTCCGCAGCAGGACGGGATTGCTGAGATTTACGGAACCACAGCTTATTTTGCCCCCTCTGATTCCTGGAGAAGGATCTTTGGGGGCTAGAGAAGCGGACTCCGACAGCCGACAGCGTCTTCCCATCCTTTTCGCTTTGGACCAGCGTGTCACGAACTGTTGAGCCAAATAAGGCTGAACCGTCATAAGGGGCGTTCGCGAAGGATGCCTTAAAGGGTTCAGTGAAGTCGCAAAGGCGGAGCCAGGAGTGACGTCGCAAGACCACTCCAGCTCCGCTAGCTCTAGCGGCTCCTTCCGTGGCATGGGAAAGAAGCCGCATAGATGTGTTTGATATGGACTTTAGAGTGGCCATTCGAGTCTCAAAAACCTTTTTGTCTGGGACCGACATGGACTCCGGATGGGCTGCAGCGTATTCTTTAAGTCTCGCTGTAGCCTAATGGTGTGTGCCATGTAGTTCAGCGACCTTATGGCAAAGGTCGCTGAAGCAAACATCCGCTTCCCAATACGGTCCAACGCCCGGGACTCCTTGTCCGGCGGATGGACGAAGAACTTTCCTGGGCAAGTTCTTTCCTAGTGGCCGCCGCCACCAACATAGCATCAACCGGCGCGCCTTTGGACCAAGAAGGTCTATCAGAGGGAGGGCTGAGGACCTTGTCTGGGCATCTAGGGATAGGCTCCATGGTGTCGGGCTCCTTCCAAGCCCTGGTGGTAATTAGATCCACCAAGGGGTCGGCTGGGGGGGGGACACCCAGGAGGTAGATGGGCCTGCCTCAAAGGCCTCCAGAAATACAGACTCGTCCAGGGAGGGCTTTTGGGCAGACCACCCCCCTCTTATATGCAACATTTCCATGATGTCTCCGAAGGAGACATCTTCAGGGGGTGACCTTGGGGAGCCCTCCGTATCATCCAAATCCGTATCCATGGTAACGGACTCGGGGGAGTCCAGGTGCCTCCTTTTGCACTGATGCTTCCGAGGCGCCTCTTCGGCGGGACTGTCTGAAGAGGGCTCGTCCGCAGGGTGGTGTTCCTCCATAGGAACCAACTGGAGGGCTTGGGCAGGCTGTCCAGATGGACGGATGATCGAAGACAGACACTGATACAGTGGGGGCACGGGTGGATCCAAAGGCCCGGTCGGGGACCTGGATGACCTCGACAGTACCCTCTCCACTACCTCAAAAGCCGAGGGAGATTCACTGTCCCCAGCCTGAGAAAGTAACCTCCCTGGCTCAGAGGATAGGATCGGGGTCGGAGCCGAAGCAACCGGACCCGAGGTAGTGGTGTGCTCCGACCCAATCAGCGCCGAAGACACAACCACCCCCTCGGATCCGATGCTCAACCCTCGGCCCCGAGAGCTCGGATCAGACAAGCTCGAAGGTATAGTCGGCGTCGACGTATCCCCGGGTCCAAAAGGGCCTGGATTCAACAACTCCGAGACCCGAAAACGGGTCAGAGGAGCGATCGGGGCAAAAATGGGGGCTGCACTCCCTCCCAAAGGGGGGGGGGGAGGCAAGAGCATCCCCATCTGCATCTGGGTCTGCAGAAATCTTCGCATCATCCGATCCATGTCTGCTTCAGAGATGCTCCGTGTAGACCACAAAGAGGCAGTCGGGGCTGGCCGGGAGGGCCGCCTCGAAGACCTCGAGGGAGACCTATCCTCCTCCTCCGGCTCCGGAGAAAAAGAAAGTGAACGGAGCCAAGAGCACGAGGATCCGGAGACCCTCACTGGAGACTTCAGAATTTTCTCAGGCGGAGCCAAGGGATGAGACTCGGCCCGCCTTTTTGATCTGTGAACCTCTCTGTCCTTATGCTTCTTCTCCCTGTGAGAAGAAGCACTAGACTCCACAGAGCTGGTACCTGATAAGGGAGGTTGAGTCCCAGGTACAGCTAAGGGAGTAGCAGGCGCCGAAGCTACAGGAGTAGCTTGAACCCGGCTGGGAGAGGAAGAAGAAGCTGATTCCTGGGGAAGTTTTACCGCCAGGATCAGCTTGTTCTTTCTGTCCCTGAGTGCCCGGGGGTTGAAGGCCGCACATATCTGGCAGGCCTCCAATAGATGGGCTGCCCCCAGGCACAAAACGCACTGAGTGTGGCCATCAGCTGGGGAAAGCTTGTGGCCACACCCAGTACATTTTGAAAATATGGCCTTAGAACTTTCAGCCATAAAGCTCTCTCTCACACACACACCCAAAAACTAGGGGGGGAGGGGGAGAGATAAAGTTAAACTAAGAGAAAATTTGTTTTTTTTTTTTTTTGTTTGTTTTTTTTAAAGGGTTTTAAAGGGTTTGATTTTAAAACACACACACACAAGTTTAACCAACAAAAAAAGTCTATAAATAGAACAATCTCACCAGGCCAGGAGCTCTTCACTATGAAGCAACTGTCTTTAGCCACGGCAAAAAACGATCTGAGGTAATGTGGTTGGTAGTAAGGGATTATGGGTAGGGAGAGGAGCTAGGAGCTCGGATCTTGGAGCTTGGAAAGCTGCCGGTTCGGATCCGAGGTCGGATCCGACTACCCACAGGTTGCAGATCAAATGAAGTAACTACTTCAGATCAATTGTTTCAACCTGTTCCTTAATATCATGAACTAATGGTGATGAAAGAAGTAGTAGCATCTGCAGTGAAAGCTTTACCAAAAAATACAAGCACTGGGCAATTATGTCATTCCCGTGGGAAGTATTACTACATTCAGATGCAACTATTATAATACTTAAGGCTTGCAGAGAAAAGCTGAAAGACAATATTAGTCACAACTGACAGAAAAAGATCTGTGTTTATACCAATCATGAAGAAGGGTGATATAACGGATTGCTGAAATTATTACACATTTCTGCTAATCCCAAATATCGACAATAGGATTTAGGAAATAGAGTAGAACAAGAAACTTTGTCCTGGATGTGAGATGAGTCTTTGAAAAGGCAAAATAATATTAAACAAATACCTACATTATTTTATGAAAAAATCATGAAAACTCTGAGGTCACATTGAAAAGCAGGGGTAAACCAGAATACATGAAAGCCTTCATGCATAATATTTACCTTGATCAAGAAACTACAGTTACGCAAGTTGAGCTTACCATAACAGCTGATGTTTGAATGATCACTGTTGCAGCAGCCTCAGGTATGTGCGTTATATCCTGCCAAGGATATAACAGCCGGTCAGCTTCCAAGGCTTCAGGGCGCATTCCATGTACCCAAACTGTCATGCTGGTTAAGATGAGCTGAGCTGACTAAAAAACAAGTTTGGGCACAAAGTCCTTCTGCCAGCAGAAAGAGGAGGGCTGAGCTCTGAAAGACCACCGTTAGGAATAACAAAAAAAATAAATGTCCACACCCTGGCATAAAAAAACCTACCAAAAAACAAAGGAGATGGAGGGAGGGAGCAGCTACCAGTGGCAGATTTAGGCATTGGCGCAGGGGCGCGCGCCGGCCCCTTTATAAACTTTTTTTTTTTTTTTTTAACTCGGGTGCATCTTCCCTTAGAATCCTATCACCAAACGCGCCTAATACTCGGAGATGCGATTGGAGGTTGTAGTCAGATGGTATTTTTTTTATAACAATCCTCCAACTGCATCTCTCGGTTGTAATTTAGGCGCCTAGTAAGAGACCTGTCAAGTATCGCCAAGTAAAATCCTTTTGCCAGAAGGCCATCTAAAATAAAAACACCAAAAATTACTCTGAAACGGGTCTTCAAGTGTAAGGGAGTGATCTGCATTGAGGTAATTTTCTAAGTCTTTTATTTTATTGAATTATCAATTCAATGCACCAAAGAAGCAGTAGATGTGCCGTTCTCTGTATTCTGACTGTGGATAGTGATTTTAGTTCTCCCCTTAAGCACTGAAAATATGCCATTCAGTCTTCTAATTGTTATTCATTTTGCGTTTTCCTATTTCTGGATATTAAAAAAAAACAGTTTAAGCGCATATTGTTTTTTTTTTCGTTCCTTTCAGTATATGTTTATGTCATGTTTTAATCGGGATGCTATTTGTTTTTACTGTAACTGAAATTCCCTCCAGTTTGGGCTACTCGTTACTCCTTGCTTTAACTTAGTGCGTGATAACCAGTTTTTACCTCACAGTGGCCTTATTGTGCATTTTTCTGCAATCCGCCATATTTGATACCGATGTCACAGGAGTCAGGACCCACCAACTTTGTACACATCCTTAAAACTCAAGAAATATACCTGTTTTTTTTTTTTTTTTTTTTTTACAGGTTTGTAAACAGAGGTTGTGCTGCACAACCAGAGTTTACAAACCTGTAAAAAAACAAAGTTATATTCTTTGCTTCCCAGCACTGCATGTCCTCTGGCTGGAATATTATTGCAAATGAAGAGAGGACTGTGTCCTCTTGAGAAGCAAAGAAATGTTATAAGATTCTTGTAAAGCAGTGCTCCTTAGTGTAGACTTTTGCCATTGGAAATTCTTTGTGTGTGTATGATGCCCAGCTGATCACATACAAGAGGCAGTGCCCTATGCTAATAATTAAAAGCGATGTCTTAATTCTGCTCTTCCGTGGGTGGTTGCTGACCTTTTAGTCACGTGCATTAGTAAGAGGTAAGAAGATGTCCTACAAGTTTTCTTTGATGCAAGATGCACCCTCAGAGTGTTTAATTACACATGGCATACGAAGATGGAAAGAGAGGTAGCTTAGCATCTCACTGCTACCATCTTTGTTATCACACTGCAAGGATATGCTTCACCTGGTTAAAGATAAAAATAAAGTCTGGAAAATAGTTATCTCCAGCAAGTCTACTTTACTAAGAATTTATATGCAATTTTTTTTTGTAAGAACGTTTACTTTTGTACCTTTATGTATGTATGTATTTCATTTACTGAAGTCTGTTCACATTATTTTTTGAGATAGCATTTTCTTTATTATTAATAATGACATACCTTGAGCAAACCCTTCGTTATTTCAGTGGTTTCATTTAATGCTTTGTTATCCACTGCAAGAATATGCTACCCATGGATCTAGCTTTGTTATACATTTCTTTACCTGCACAATTTGGTTGTTGAACTACTGTTAATGTTAATATGCTGTGATTTATCTTACATATATCAACTGTATCATATTCTGAATTTTCATTTATAGTCTAGTAATCACCTGTGTCCTCTTGAGAAGCAAAGAAATGTTATAAGATTCTTGTAAAGCAGTGATCCTTAGTGTAGACTTTTGCAATTTGGCTCAAAAATGCAAATATAGAGTTAATTGTTCATTATGATAAAAACACTTAAAAAAACTTGGTCTTGTGTGAGGGTAAGGTTAATTTCATAAGTCTTGTGTTTCCAGAGTTATCCTTGTTACCAAGCTGCGTTTCACTCTCAGGTGAATAACTGGTTATGACTGATTATAGTATATGTGTTAATCATGGCTGCCTCCTCATAAGCAGGAAATATTTTGACTAGTGCTGTGACAAGTAGCAAAAATGAACCTGAAAATGTTAATGTAGTAAATTACACACAGATAAATAGTTCTAATAGGCAAGATATCTAATGATTTATTTTAATGCATAAACATGATTAGAATTTATTTTATTGGAGGGCATTTTTGCAGGTTAGTTTATGACTCTAATCAGTGTTTTAATATACTGTTTTGTTAAGGCTGTATATTATATTATATATTATACATGTATTCTTTATATTTATGGCATCATTTTTATGCTTAACAAAATTTGTTTAGTTCAACATGTAGGTAACCTGATGTTACACCTTTATTTATGCAGTTTCCTTAAAGGAACACACTATTCAAATCCATTGCTTGCTGCTTCATTAAATTTGGTGCATCATGTGGTACATATCATTATGGCTCAGAATTCCATCCCATGATTGAGTGGCCAAAATAAATGTATTTTGTGGCAGCCAGGTTTTCTGTAGTCTTTACTCCTGTATAGATGATGAGGTCATTTAATTTGAAATATTACAAATGATGGAACTACAGTGTGAGGGAAACTGACTGGGGTAACATTCTTCATGTTTGTGTACACTAAATGTGAAGTTGGACTTGCAGTGTCTTAATTTAAAGAAGTCAACAAAACCTACTGAAATAACAGATTTTCATTGCTGCACATATACTGTAGGAAACCCAGTCTATATTTAAGATGGTTATCAAAATCTAATATATTTCCACCTTATTGGTTTTACATAATTTTAATGTAAGTTTTACTTATTAGATAAGAAAGATCGAAGGGGGAATAAAATGAAAGCTTTTTACTACACAATAAATTTACATGTAGAATGTTTTGTTCAGAATAATTCATTTTCCCTATTTCAAAGTCAGAAAATGTGAAATGTATAATGCAGCATCTCATTGTTTTTCAGGAGAGGGGTGATTACCCTCCATTAATGCTTAATGTGCACTGTGTACAGTTTTTCTCTGTCAAACTTCAAGCACTCTGATGTAATAGATTGCATTTGTGTACCATCCTTTTCTGTTTCTACTGAATGTGAGCATTAATGTACTGTATAAGCATATTCTTTGTAATACTGCATGTGAAAATTTTAACTTACAGGGTCACTGTAACAGTAAATCATAACATTTGTTTACCCACCTTAATTTTTGATTTAACCACCTTTTTAACCCACAAGAAGGTTGAAATTTACTAGTAGTGTCTCTTCCCTGTGAGGACCCATGTCCTTAAAGGTAGCAATGCTGAAGGTGTAACACATACATACACATTGTTCATTGCTCTCTCCTATTCTTCTCTGTGTCTGACTTACTAATGTTCTTTCAGTTTATCCCTGAGGAAAATAAGTGCATAGTGGCTAACACTGTCTATCCTGCACTATTATTTCAGTGGAGTACTATTTGCAGAGTTATAATTTTATAAAAAATGCAACTACATTTAGACATGATCAGAATGATTGTCTTCTCTCTTACAGTTAATATAAAAGTGCTTGTTTTGCTGTGGCTACATTATTAAATTGAATGCTGTGAGAATTGTCTTAGATTTAATAAAGACATTAGACTTGAGGCATTTAAAAGCTTTGTCTTAATACCTTACTTCTACTTCATATTCTAGTAAGAAGCCCTCCACTAACTCTGCAGAAGAACAGAAACAGCTTTAAATGCTGAGTAATACTGCACACTTAAAAATTAGACACTTTCTTCTTTACCAGCATCTAGTCCTCCCAAATAATATATGAAAATAAGGAGGAGGCTGACTGAGAATGTATATTATTGGGTACATCTTCTCCTCTTCCAGCTAAATATGCTGTTATCTCAAGAGAAACTAACACTGCAAACATAACCCCCTACTTTTGATTGTAAATGCTTTGATAGGGAATAACTTTCTTAAAGAGCATATATAATGCATGTTGCCTCCAGGGATATTTACTTGTCTTTACAGTCCAGCTGTTTAATAACCATCAGGGTTAAGTCATTGTTGATCAGAGATCCTTCCCCCTTAACATATTTGTCTTTGTGATGACTTCTTCTAGTACAGTATTTGTTTTATTCTGGATCAATTGACTACAAGTCTGTCAGACCCAAGATTCTTCTGTTTACATGTTTACACTTTTCTTTTGCCATCCTTGCTGGATTACTACCCACCCCACCACACCCTCACAAATTACCTTTCCAGCACAATTATTCAAGCCTCAGCAAATCCTTGAGCAGGGATGTCAGGTCACAATCACAAACTGAGTGCGAGTGTGTGAGCCTGTGCTGTGTTGATTCAAGCATACACTGTATATTTGAAGCTCAAGTCTCACACACACACACACACACACACACACACACACACACACACACACACACACACACTTCTTGTTGATAGCTTTCATGTTCTATACACCTCCAGTCACCATTAGTGGCTATTACAGTGGCATGTATGCCGACCATTCGAATGTGAATTAGCTTCTGCATCATTGATTAACTCACACCCAAGCCATTCATCTCACTTTTGGGTCTAAAAATCATACACAGGTTACAGGTAGCACTGATGGACATTCTCTGTTCCTCTGGGATGGTCTGTACAAGCTACACTCTTTTTGTTGCCGACACCTTTGGATATGACCTGATCTTGTACAAATATTATGTTTGACGTTAACAGATATTCAGTATATCAGCTATTGGATGACCCCTTGTCTACCTATTTCTACTACTATATCCACAGCAGAATCACGTACAGCTGAATGTAAGGTGATGTCTTTACACACGTCAGAGCTTCTTAAAGTTATCTTTTCATTACCACCAAACCTAGAGTCCCACTTTCCCACTTCCTCCCCGGTAGTCAGCTAACCAGACTGCGCCCCCCCCTTTGCAAATTTCTGGATCCGCCACTGGCTACTGTATCAATGATCATTCCAACATCTACTGTTATGGTAAGTTCCTCTAAGACAACTGTACTATGCTGTTCATATTGATCACTGCTGCAGTAGCCTTAGCTATAGGGGAAGATTACCATAACTAACTACATTTGGGATGAGGGAGAAGAAGGGTCCAGGAGCCCCTGAAGAATGGTCCTAGCAAAACTTGATCTAGGCCTAGAAAAAGAATCAAGCTTATAGTGCTTTGTAAAAGCAAGTACAGATGACCAAGTAGCAGCTTTAACAGTACTTCTATCTCCTATCCAGTCTCTATTTCGATCAATTGCTCCACAATTGAACAGTATTTTCCCAAAATCTAGAAAATAGCTTACATCACACCATTTCATAAAGGAGGGTCCTGTTCAGAAATTTCTAATTTTATGCCAATAGCAATCTTATCTCCACTATCAAAAATCTTAGAAAAATGCATCTGTTCACAGTTCCTGAACTATTTACTATCAAACAACCTTCTAACTAATTCAAAATATGGCTTCCGACCTCACCACAGTAGCACTACAGCTCTCCTAAGCTTCACTAACACTATCAACCATTACATAAATAATGGTTACCTAGTCTCCTCCACTTTCCTTGACATGTCCAAAGCATTTGATATGGTGTCCCATCAAAAACTACTTAATGAATCCTCGTCACTTAATGTAAGGCATACAGCTCATACTTGGTTCCATAATTACCTATCCGGCAGACAACAAGCAGTAAAATGGCAACCAGATTTATATTCTCTGCTAGCTGTTTCACTTGGTGTTCCACAAGGCTCTATACTGGGTCCACTTTTACTTAGCATTTTCATCTACAAGCTCCATACTACCACCCACCTAGCTACAATTTCACAGTATGCAGATGATTCCACTCTCATCTGTAATGCCCCCTCACCCTCTAAACTTCTAGAAATAACCCAAATTTCCTTCAGAGCAGTAGAAGCCTGGCTGTCTGACTCAGTTAATTTTCAATCCTTCAAAATTAAACATATGATTTTTTTCAAATAAAAAAAAACTTCAGATCTGCAATGTCCTTTTCAGATATATTCCAACAATTCCAAGACAGAGCCTGCACTTCACACTAAGCTACTCAGGGTTACAACTGATAATAACTTGAGATTTGATAAAACGTTTCTGTTATTAAAAAAGTCCATATTAAAGTAAGTTCTCTTTATAGAATTAAACTTGACCTCACCACAATACATACCCTTATCTATTTTTCCTTTGCAGGTGTTCACTGTCTATGTGATATAAACTTTTTTCTCCTATAAACCCACCATAAGTATAATTTTTCTTCCTCTCTCTCTAGATACTTTGTCCAGCCTTTTTACAATTACTCTGCTTTGCATATTACATATAGAGTGCTTACATTTATACAGTGCTTGGAATATTACATATACCTGATATAGTCATATCTATCTGAGTTATTGTTTAGAGCTGTATTACTCATGAAAAAAGCAGTTATGTACTCACCATAATGTTCCATCTGAGTAGTTGTACTTCATTTGTCTTCAACCTGTGGGTTATGGATCTGTATCGGATCCAACACGGCCGCATATCCAGCATCTGATCCTAGCTCCAAGCTCCTCTCCTTACCCATAATGTCCCATCTCCTACCTCCCTTCAGATCGAGTTTGCTGCTCAACATATAACATACACCCGATCCAACAAGGCCTTATCATTACTGGGAACCCAAAAATCCTGACCCAAATATAACAAGGGATGCTCCTGGGATGTTCATCTTCCATATACATGGCCAGGACAATAGTGACAAGGTCGGGGGAAGGGGGGACGGTTCATAGGTTGGTATTAGGCTACCAGCTGTAGGGCCTATACAAGCCTAGCCATAACAATTCCCTGGATATTTCTTCCCACAATATTTAATTCCCTGGACCCCTGTCTAGCAGGGCGACTGACGTGATCCCCGCTGAAGATAAATGAAGTGCAACTACTCAGGTGGAATGTTATGGTGAGTACATAAATTCTTTATCGGAAGTAGTTGACTTCATTTGGCCTTCAACCTGTGGGACAGAGTCCCCAGCTACTAACACCTGGGTGGCCCTCATGGAAGGATATTCCGGAGCCAAAGGATGCCCTGTTCCTGGATACAATGTCCAATTTGTAATGTAAAATTAAGGTATGAGATGAGGACCAAGTAGCTGCAGAACAAATATCATCCAGTGACACCATGAACCAAAAGTCCGCTGAAGTAGCCATAGATCTAGTGGAATGCACTTTTACCTGACCCAGAGGGGAAATTCTCTTGGCAGAATATGCTTGAATAATGCATTGGGAAATCCAATGAGCAATCGTCACCTTAGAAATTGGTTTCCCTAAGGGTCTTGAGTAAGAAACAACTGATCAGATTTACGAAAAACTTTTGTCCTGTGCAAGTAGAATCATAATTGCCTGTGCACATCCAGCAGATGTAGTTTATATTAACCCCTATTCTGAAAATTAGGAAAAAGAAATGAAGATTGATAGTCTGATTAATATTGGCTTCTGACACTACTTTGGGAAGAAAGGACAGGTTAGTATGCAAAGAAACCCTATCCTTATGAAAAATCATATAAAGAACTTTGATGGATAGTGCTGACACTCCTGGCAAAAGTAATAGCAAACAAAAAGGCAGTCTTCCAAGATAGATACTGCAAATCTACCAAAGCTGCAGGTTCGAAAGGAGGGGAGACTAAAGCCTAAAGCACAAAAGTAAGGTCCCACAGAGGAGTAGGATCCTTCACCGGGGGTCTTAGAAGAAAGGCATCTTTAAGGAAGATCTTGCAAAGTTTAGAAGAGGTTAATGAAGTCATGTTTTCCACCACATGAAAATTGGAAATTGCAGCCAGTTGGACTTTGACCGTGGAGGAACTGGCACCTTGCTGAAAAATCCTCGCCAAAAACTCTAATACTGTGGACACAGGAGAAGTAAAGGGATCCGATGCCCGCTGCGAAGCCCATACAGAAAACTGTTTCCACTTGCTATGGTATACCCTTCTGGTGGAAGATTTGTGAGCTGCCACAAAAATGGATTTAACAGGAGATGATAAACCAGGAGTCCTAATAATCAGGGGAACTGGAGCAGCCAAGCAGTGAGTTTCAGACGGTCCAAGTCTGGATGAGGAATCCTCGTGGGATGAGAAATAAGATCCAGAACCGGATCCAATGTCCAAGGTGGTACTACTAGGTGAGACCAAAGGGAGAGAAACCAGACTTGGCGAGGCCAGAATGGGGTGATGAGGATCACAGTGTTTTCCAGCCTGCAAGCTTTCTGATGAAACTTCGAGATAAGGGGCAGCGGGGGATAGGCATAAAGAAGACTGAGAGGCCAAGCACGAATCAGTGCATCTCTGGGGACTTCCCCCTGAGGGGGTTCAGAGCGAAGAGCTTGCTGCATTTCGTGTTGGAAGGAGATGCGAATAGATCACAGCAAGGAAGACCCCACTTTAGAAAGATCTGCCCCTCCACTGAAGGATTCCGAGACCACTCGTAAGGCATCAGGATAGATCTGCTGAGCCTGTCCGCTAGAATGTTGGACCGTCCCGGGATGTAACAATGTCAGTGGAGATCGCCCATTCCCACACTCTCATGGCTTTGCAACAAAGGAGGGTAAGATCTGGTTCCTCCTTGTTTGTTGATATACCAGACTACAGACATGTTGTCAGTCTGAATCAGAATCATCCCTAGAGGAAGATGGGCATGAAGGGTCTACAACGCGAGAACCACCACCCTCATCTCCAGGATAATGATGTGCAAGTTGATCTTGGATGGGGACCACATGCCTTGGACTGTCCATCCCAAGCAATGCCCCACCCCCAGCTGGGAGGCATCCGTGGTCACTGTGGTTTTGGGAAAGGATGGAAGAAAGGGACGTCCCCTGACTAGGTCCGGGGAACGAATCTACCACCGACGAGAGTCCCTGCATACTCGGGAGATTCGGACTGGATAAAACAATGACAGAACTAATAGAAACCATTGAACTGCAAGAGTTCACTGAAGAATCCGCATGTGAAGTCACACTAAGGGTAATAGGTTGATTGTGGCCACCATAAACCCCAACACCCTCAGTACTGTTTCTGCTGTTGGAACTTGGGCTTGAAGGACGTACAAAACATGTAACTTCAGACTGTGTACCCTGTCTGGGGTGAGGAAAACTTTCATTTGGATAGTGTCCAACCGAGCTCCAATGAAGTTTAGTATCTGAACAGGGGCCAGTGCTGACTTGTTGAGACTGATGGTGATGCCCAGTCTTTTCGCCAGTAAGAGGAAATAATCCCCGACTCGGCAAAGTAGATGCTTGGAACGGGCAGCAAAGAGCCAATTGCCCAGGTAAGGGAAGACATGAATACCCTGAATCCTCAGGTGAGCTGCTACTACTGCCATCACCTTGGTGAACACCATGGGGGCTGTGGTGAGACCAAAGGGAAGGGCTCTGAACTGATAATGACTGGCTCCCAGCTGGAAGCAGAGAAACCTCCAAGAGCACCTGTACACCTTGATATGATAATACGTGTCCTGGAGGTCGATCGAGCACATCCAATCTTTTGCCTGCAGGTAGGGCAGGATGGATTGAAGAGTGACCATCTGGAATTTCGCCTTGGCTTCTGACAGGTTCAAGGTGGATAAATCCAGAATGAGTCTTAGGTACCCCGTTTTCTTTGGCACTAAAAAAATAACCTGGAATAAATGCCTGATCCAGACTGGCCTAGGGGGACGGGTTGGATGACTCGTTTTCTTAGCAGCTTGTCTAGCTCCAGAACTGCTTCCTCCATTTATGCTGGTGGAACATCTGGGAGGTGATTTGGTGGGAGAGGTGGTTCAATGAACGGGATGGAATAACTCCTGGATATAATTTGCAACACCCAACTGCCTCCAGAGATGAGCAGCCGGGCAGCCCATCAGGGCTGCTGCACGGGTCTGTCCGAGAATGGTTCTCGAGACCCGAACGTTCTTGGTCCCCCTCAGCCTCTAGGACGGTGTCTATCATAACTTCCTCTGCCTCTGGGGGAAGATGAGTCCTGAGTGTCCCGGGAAAACACCTGAGAGTTCCGGAACCACAGCTTCTTCGTCCTGCACTGATTCCTAGAAAAGAATCTTTGAGGGCTGGAGAAGCAGATCCCGACTGCAGACAATGCCTTCCCGTCCTCCTCACGCTGGACTAAGGCCTCTCGAACTGACTTCCCAAACAGGGACGAACCATCGTATGAGGCATTTGCAAACAATGCCATAAAGGGTTCATTGAATTGACAAAGCCGGGGCCAGGCACAGAGCCCCATAGCAATGCCAGAACTGGCCGCGTTCTGTGGCATGGGAGAGAAGACGCATGGACATATTAGCTACTGCCTTGAGAGTGGCCATCCGAGTGGAGATAGTCTTCTTGCCCTCCATCGACATGGACTCCAGGGTATACTTAGTGATTTTCTTGACTAAGTCCTGCTGCAGCTGAATGATGTGCGCCATATAGTTCAGCGCTCCTATGGAAACAGTCGCTGAAGCGTACAACCGCTTCCCTAAACGATCCATTGTCTTTGACTCTCAGTCAGGAGGATGAACCGTAGAGTTCTCCTGCATGAGCTATTTCTTCGTGGTGGTGGCTGCCACCACCACAGTATCCACCAGGGACCCCTTATTCCAAGTCCTGTCTGAAGGGGGGGCTAAGGACTTTATCAGGGCACTTGGGGATAGGCTCCACAGTGTCCGGTTCCTTCCACGCCCGACATGTTATTAGAGCCACTAAAGGGTCCGCAGGAGGGGACACCCAGGAAGTAGATGGGCCCATGCCAAATGCCTCGAGGAACACTGGTCCGAGGTCAGTTTTTGGGCAGACCATCCATCCCTCTGGCAAAGGAGTTCCATGATATCTCGAAAGGAGGCATCCTGGGGGGGGGGGTGAATGGGGGGAACCTTTCTCTTCATCCAAATCAGTGTCTTTGGGACTCCGGGTGCCTCCTTTTACACATCTGTTTTTGAGGACCCTCCTCAGTGAGACTCTCTGGGGAGGACTCGCCAACGTCCTGCCACTCACTCAGGGAAGCTTCCTGAGGTAAAACGGGCACAGGCTGTCCCTGATAGGATAGGATGGTCGGGACCGTACCCAAAGCAGTGGGAGTCAGGATGGAGTCCGAGGACGAGATGGTCAAGGGTCTCAACTGCACCAACAGAATCCTCTCCACCACATCAAAGGCTGAAGGAGAACGGACATCCTGAAAAGTACTAACAGGAGCCGTTCCCCTCTGACTAGACACAGGAGTCAGAGCCAAGATGCCAAAGGGAATACTGTGCTCCGACACACTCGGAGCCAACGGCAACCCCTCAGATTCAACACCGATATTAGGGCTCTGAGAGCTCAGATCTGAAATGCTCAAAGCAATGGCCGGTGTTGAGGTACAAGGTACAGTCGGCGTTGACCCCTCAACCCTGAGGGTCCTCGGATACAGGGGCTCCAAAACCGCAGGTCGAATCGGAGAAAGAGTGATCAGCATGAAAAAAGGCTGCGAGCGCCCCCCTCCAAAGGGAGAAGGGGCAAGCAAGACCCCATCTGAATTTGGGTGCAGATAAACCTCCGCATCATCTTAACCATCTACGCTTCACTGAGACTCTGGGTGGAGAGGGACGACGAGGCCACAGACACCAGTCTGGAATGCCGGTGAGGGGAAGCCCTGACAGGCGACTGGATCCAGGGTTCCTCCAGCTCTGGGGAGAACCTAGGGGAATGGAGCTGGGACGATCCAGGCCTAGTTTCTGCTCTAACTTTAGGTGGTGGGCTGGCCGGGGCCAAGCAGTTGGGGGATTGCTTCCTCGGCCTGTCTTTCCTAGACTTCTCCCTTCCCTGGACCTCTTGGTGGGAGTTTGAGTCCCTGAGGCCGGGGAAGAGGAAGAAGTTGCAGCTGCTGCTCCTGATGAGGGGGGGCGTAGGGGCTACAGCCCCCGAGGAAAGTAGTAGTCCCTTCAGGATAACTTTATCCCTCCTGTCCTTATGTGTTCTGGGATTAAACCCAGCACAGACAGGACAGGAGGTTTGCAGGTGAGCTGCCCCCAGGCACACCATGCACAGAGTTTGGCCATCGGCTGGGGAGTACTTATGGCCACACTCTGTGAACTTTCGGAAACCTGATTTAGGGGCTTCAGCCATACCTTAAACAGGCCTAGACATATAGTCACTCATATTAATAAGTAAAACAGTAAAGGCAAAGAGTTTTTTACTTTTTTTTAACCGACTGTGCAAGGAGGTAGAAAGGTAGAAATGCGAGAAAAGTTAAGAAAGATAGCAAGAAAACACCAAAATTTTACACATAAAACCCACAGACTTAGCCCACAGCTCAGACCATGATACTTGCTTTTCCAGCGGTAAATGAGGTCTGAAAGGAGGAAGGAAACGGGGGGCATTATGGGTAAGAAGAGGCACTTGGAGCTTGGTCCAGATGCTAGATATGCAGCCATGTCATATCCGAGATGGGATCCATAACCCACAGGTTGAAGGCCAAATGAAGTCAACTACTTTAGATCAATTGTTTTCTTACAATTTTATGTGCAAGTTAATGTTCTATAACAATTTTTTTAATGAATAACATTATATATGCATTATGTATAATTTATATTTTTCTGTTTATGCTACTACTATTTAAGTTTACAAACTAAGTCTTTTATTTGAATCTTTTGTGTTTTTTCCCCCGGGCCTCTGCTAAAAATGGGCATGCGCCCAGTCAATTATCCTGGTAAACAAAAGTCAAACAAATAAATAAGTAAAATATTTCTAGAATCCAACCCTTTCCAAAAAGCCATAGATGAAGCCAAGGCCCTGGTACAGTTGGCCTTGACCTCGCCTGGAATAGATTTGTCATGTTGAGTATAACAACAGGTATACCCTTAGACAACCATTTGGAAATAGTCTGTTTCGACACAGGTTGCTCCGTCTTCTTACCCACAGGAGAAATTAATTGATCCGAAGATCTGAAAGTTTAAGTTCTGTCAAGATAGTAAGTGAGTTTTCTGTGGACATTTAAGGTATAGAGTATCCTTTCTCCCTCATTTTAACTTCAGGAAAGAAAACAGGGAATTGGATAGTTTGGTTAAAGCAAACTTAATACTACTTTACGCATTAAAGGATTAGTTCTCAAAGAAACCTTGTCCCTAGAGAAAATGAGATACATTTGGCTCACCATAACAGCTTGTAACTCAGATACCCTTCTTGCAGAGGTTAAAGCAATCAGTAAAACTGTTTTCCATGTTAAAAACCTTAAGTTAGCCAGATTAGCTGGTTCAAATGGCGCAAGCATTAGCTTCAGTTAAACAAAATTAAGATCCCAAGGAGAGGCCACTGGTTTACTTGGAGGCCTCTTATGCAAAACCCTCTTCAAGAACATTTTGACATAAAACTGCCTTGAAAGAGGAGGTTCCATTGACAGACATGCTGAAATGCCCGATAAATTAACTTTGATAGAGGAATAAGAAAGGCCATAGGATAGCAACTCGCACTAATACTGTAAAGCCAGAGAACAATTAACCCTGAGTGGGTATTGGTTATGTTATTGGCACCAACTAGAAAACATTTTCTGTTTGCTAATATATAATTTTCTAGTAGCAGGGTTTCTTGCTTCCATTAGTACCTGCTGCACATCCTCCAAAAACAGGTACCTGGAAAGGAATTAAGATCCGATTATCCAGGCATTCAATTGAAGATGATTGATGTTGGGATGTATCAAACACCCATGTTCTTGTGTGAGTAGATCCATTCCTTAAGGAAGCATGTGGTAACTGCCCTTGGCCATTTCCAAAAGTATGGAGAACCATAATTGCCTGGGCCAGCAGGGAATCACCACAATGACCTCGGAGGATTCCTTCTGAATCTTCAGAAGTACCCCGGATATTAGTGGAAAGGGTGGAAAGGCACAGAGGAACATTTCTATCCAAAGAAAATAAAAGGCATCTGTCTTCCAGGCCTTTGCATGGGGTCTTGTTAACAGAATTTTGCCAGTTGAATGTTCAGAGATGAGGCAAAGAAGTCTACTTGAGGAACTATCCATAGATGGATCAAATCTTAGAAGATTCCCTGATCTAGGTATCACTTGTAAGGATCTGCTCTGGTCCTGCTCCACTGGTCTGCCCCACAATTTTGTTCTGATGGAATGTAGGATGCCTGTAGAGTGAGACTGTACAGTGAATCTATATCCCAAGATAACATGGGTAGCCTGCAAGCAAAGGGAGTACAATCTGGTCCCCCCTTGCTTGTTGATGTAGCACATGACTGGTATTGTCTGTAACCAACTGAAAAGGTCCTGGGAACTAAAAGCAGTCAGAGTTGAGTGCCTTGATCAGGGCATGCATCTCCTTGATATTTACGTGCTTACATCTGTCGTTGGTGTCCCACTCTCTTGCACTTTTATCCCTCCAGAAACTGCTACCCAAGCAAAGCCCAAAGTGTCTGTGGTAACTGCGTTAGAGCAGGGATGCCAAAGGGGAAACCTGGATTTAAGGATACCTGAAAATATAAAGTGTGTTGATGCTGGGACCAAAGAGATTTCAGACACCACTGTATCTTTCTCATGTGGAGTCCTGCCAGAGGTATCATGAGAATCACAGATGCCATGAGACCCATAATTCTGAGGTATTCACTTGCAGTGACTGAAATCTAAGTGGAAAACCTTAGAAACAGACCTAAATAAAGACCTACTTTTCCTGTGAAATAAAAGCTTTTTGAACTGAGGTGTGAGCGAGTCAAGAAAGACTTTTGAATTTTCACTTGGAATCCCGGCTTGTGCAAGAGATCTCTCACCTAAGAGAAACTCCTGACATTTTGAAAAAGACTGCAAAGATTACCAAGTCATCTTAATATGGAAAATGTGGGTTCCCTGTAGCCTGCAATGGGCAATAATTGAAGCCAAACATTTTGTGAACAGTGTTAGTGCAGAGGATAGTCCAAACACACAAAACCTTAAGAAACACCTGAAGTCTGGATGAATAGGGATGTGATAAGCATACTTTATGTCTAATTTTGTCAAGAAAGAGGAAGAATAGGTAGCAGTTTGTGAAGTGACATCATTTTAAATGTGGGAACTCTCACAAAGTTTTAAGAAATAAAGATCCAGAACTGGTTTCCAAGCATTTGTTTGCAACAAGAACATCAATGAATACAACCCACTCCACACCTGGGAAGGAGGAGTTGGTTCCCTTGGAAACTTGGAAAAGGAGGGGTGAAAAATCTTGAGATTCCCTTGATCAGCTTTGCCCCTTTCATCACACTTTTTCATCACCTTTCCAGCAGAGGGGCCAAACACAAAATCTCTATCTAGGAGGAATTTAAAATCTATTTTTTTAAACATTTGAGAGGTTCTGAGAATACAACCAAGCAAACCTCCTTAAAACAATACTAGTGGCCATAGCCCTAGCTGAAATATAAACAAAATCACACACACACACACACACACACACACACACACACACACACACCAATGAGTAGTGACCTGTGCAACAGAAGAAAAGTACAGTTGTGTACACTTACCATAAATGTAGATGTTCGAGTGTATTCACTGTTGCAGTCATCACATTTGGGTTATCTGCCTGCAGGTAGCCCTCATCTGGCCTGAATATCAAAGTCTTAGATTCCTGCATCGGATGCTGTCTCTTCTTCCATGACGCCAGGTCGTCAGGGGTATAAAACATGCATCCGACGCCATTACATCAGTTTTTCTTGCCCCAGATGTCAGGTGCCCCCATAATGGAAAGCAATTATATGTTAGGTTACACCTCCAACAAAAAGCAAATACACCAGAAAGCTGAAATACACTAAACAAGAAGAAAAGTATAGCCAAGAGAAGTCAGGGGGTTGGAGAGAGGGTAACCAGGACAGCAACAGTGAAGACCCTCGAACATCTACATTTATGGTAAGTGTACACAACTGACTATATTCTTCATGTTTCACTGTTGCAGTCATTACATTTGGGTTGATTCCCAATGCTAAGGAAGGGAGGAAGAAGTTAGAGAGCATTAGGACCAGCTATTAATTTACTTATTTTATATTTATTTTTATTTGCAGTTTGTTTTCCAGGAAAGTCCAGTGGGCCACATGAGCCCATTTTCAGTGGAGTCCCAGGGAGAAAAGCTCCAGAAAAAGTACAAATACATAGTAGATAGAGCAGTAAAGATCTTGGTGCAAAATTCTTGTAGTACACAAATTCTAACAAACAATACATTTTTACTTCTTTATAGTACACAATTCTAATAGCTAATAGAGTGGTAGTATAACAAATCAAAAAAATTTTTTTTCCCCCAGAAAGAAAATACAGAGCACTTGTTAAGAGTATCAAATCATTATGTGTTTTTTATAAAGCCAATCAGTGGAGTTTTGTTTGGAGGTCTGTAATGGATCACTAAGGATGGAGAGTACCTAGGAGGCAATTTTAGGCGCCAATGAGTGTGTAAATATTGGATGAAGTATATTCAGGGGTTAGGTGGGATGGGAGCATATCCATTGTAAGGTAAGATGTGCATGAAGTGAGGTTTTAAACAAGGAGAGGCTGTTAGTGGTGTGAATGGGAGTTGAGAGGGAATTCCAGAGGCGAGCTAAAGAGAAGGACATCAGGTGATTACCAGCTGGATGTGTAGGTTTGTGTAATTTAATAAGGTTTTGGGAATTAAATCGGAGGAGTCAATTTGGATTATGCATTGTGAAGGTGTTTGCAAGGGAGGGACATAGAGATGGTTTATGTATAAGTTTGTGCGCTTGGATAAGTTGGGTATACATAAGGAAGTGTGGCAGTTCTAGCCAGTCTAGTTGGTGAAAGGAGTTGCAGTGACGGGAGGTAGCTCTATGACCTGTAGCAAACTTGGATATTTTGTTATAGCAGGATGAGAGCTTGGTTTTAAGGGAAGATTGCAGGTTGGTGGGGATAGAAGCAAGATATAAAAGGGATGGTATGTGTTGGCTAGTATAGTTCTGGTGGAGGGAGAGATGAAGCGTCTGTGACTGTAGAGCATACAAAGTTTATGATTTTTTTTTTATATTGATGTGTACATGTTTGTCAACTTTTAGTTGGTGATCGATTATTATACCTAGTAATTTTGTATCTGATACTATTTCTAGGAAAGCATTGTTTTTGCTGGTAATTGTGAAGGTTTTTTTGTCTAAGGAGGCAGTTTTGGAGGCATTAAAAATCATGAGTTTTGTTTTGGTTGCATTAAGGGCCAGATGATTGTTGAACATCCACTGCTCAGTGGAAGAGAAGGCGGCTTGTGTTAAATAGGTAAGAGTTGTGAAGGAAGGGGAGGAACAGATTATAGTAGAATTGTTAGCGTACTGAATGAGGCTACAGTTTGGAATGGCTTGGTGAAAGTAATTTATAAATATATTAAATTGTAGGGGGCCTAGGATCAAACCTTGGGGGACACCTGTGGATGTAGTCAGGAAGGGAGAGATAGCTTTTTTCCATTTGACTGCCTGCTGTCTTGTTTGTGAGGTAGCTTGAGAACCACTGGATAGAGAAAGAGGATAGGTTAAGTTTTGAGAGTTGTTGAGAAGCAATTTGTGAGAAATGGTGTCAAAAGCTTTTGAGAGGTCAAGGAGAAGAGTGGATATGAAGTGGGTGGAATCACAGGCTTTGTTGATTGTTTCTAAAAAGGCGAGAAGGGCAATGGGGGTACTATGAGCTGGTCTAAAACTGTGCTGTGTAGTGGTGATAAGCTGATTATTGAGAGAGAGTAAAAGTTGTTGGTGTACACATTTTCGAGTAGTTTGGAAATGAGAGATAGGATGGCTATAGGGCAAAAGTGTGTAATAACATAGTTGTTACTGGCTTTGTGGAGAGGGATTATGAAAGCTTTCTTCCAGAGTTGAGGGACCTGACATTCTAAGATGAACTGGTTTAGTATAGAGACAGGGAAAGCAGTTGCATCTGCAGTTACTTTTAAGAAGTAGGAGGGGATTTCATCTGGGGCATTGGAACCAGGTTTTAATTTTAGGAGAAGTCTTTTTATAGTGGTTGTAAGGATGGGATTGATGGAAAAAGGTGGGGGTTGAGGGGGGGGTTTGGGGAAGAAGGGGAGGGTGGTGGCTGGTCAGAGGCTGTTGAATTGTTGGTGAAGGACATTGTTAATTTGCTGACGGAGTCAATGAAAAAGAAGTTAAATTGGTTTGCAAGATCCATATCGGATGCATGTGGGGTAGGGCATGGGTTTTCTGATTTACCAGGGTTGAGGAGGGATGAAATTCCATTCCAGAATAGTTTGGGATTTGTATTGTGATTGGTTTGAAGGGTAGTGAAATATGTTTTGCAGTCAGAGACTACAAGTTTTTTGACTTTATTGTGCAATGTTTTGTATTCCGTACGGGTGGTAGTTTTCATTCTTTCATACATGCATCATCTTTATTATCTGGACTTTCCCCTGGCTGCTGTCCATTCGTGGTCCCAGCATCTCTGACCTCATGCCCTGCTATCCAACTTGCTGATCCTGCACTAGTCTCTAGAACCTACCCATCTGGTGATAAAGGACCCCTTCCAAATACCAGCGGTCTCATCTTACTGCCTCTATTCTGTATCCTCATACTAAAGGAAGCAAGAAATACCCTGCTCTCCAACTTGCTGATCCTGCACTAGTCTCTAGAATCTACCCACCTGGTGATAAAGGACCCCGTCAAAATACCAGCAGTCTCATCTTACTGCCTCTATTCTGTATCCTCACACTAAAGGAAGCAAGAAAGTTTGTGGTGTCCTAAAACCTGTTTGTAAAAGCTTTTAATTGTAATTACTGCTTCTGAGGTTACAGAGCATGGCCCCAACCTAGACAGCCAGCAGCCTTTACCCACTATCTACCCTGTAAACCACCTAACATTTACTTCGTTGTAACCCCCCCTTCTTTTACCTTTAATATCTCCTTCCTTAGTCCTATACCAGCTAGCTCCCACATATAATTGCCTTGAAACAGACTTTCTCTCCACTAGGTAGCCCCCTTCTCCTACCCTTCCTATCTCATGCTTATCCCACTGTCTTATACTGTCTCTGAATTACATTTCTGAAGATTTTTATTTGATCTAAACACTATCATACTTTACCCTGGATTTTTACTGTCAACACCTACCTATCCTCCTACACTACACTACCATTGTAGTACTTATCTCTGTACTTACCTTCAGTAGTCAGCGTTCTGCTGATTGTTTTTCTTGAACTGCTCCTTCACTTGTCTCTACCCGCTCCGTTCGCCCTGCGGGCTCACTCTACTCCCCTACCCTACCCCCAATTCCCACCCACCCCAGTGCTCTTACTCATACTATTTAACCACACACTCTTTCCCTTAATATCCAATCATTAGCTAACCACTCCCTATTCCTAATGAACCACCCTCAAGGATCAACTGTATAAGGCTACAACAACTATTCCCTCTTTCACTAAATACACACTACCACTTCCCCATAACCCCCCTCACCTTTTTCCACACACACTTATTACTCTTTCTTACCTCCTACATTCCACCTTGCAACTAAATCATCCCACTGTCTAAACTCCCTACACCATCATACTTAAAACTGCTACTTCTAGTCATACGTCTACCCTCTCTTACAGCAGCCTAACTCCTTACCTCCTACGAACACCCATTACATTTACAATTTCACTACTCCTATAAGCAAACTGCTACACCATCAATAATTATCTCCAGTATCCATGCAAACATAAATTCTACACCCAACTACCTACTAGCAAAATATCATAGAATAGCCCATATTAGGTATATCTATCTAAAAGCTAGGAAGTTTCTAAACCTATTCAGTAAATTCCCAAATCCAAGATATGGAATACAAGTCCACTCATTAAAAGATGGAGATATTCACCCAAACCCAGGCCCAAGAAATACTCCTACCATTCAACCCCAAAACCTCAATCCCCCAACAAAACTTACTCTTACCAAACCTCCTAACTCACTCTCTACAGCACACCTCAACATACGTAGTATAAATAACAAAGTTGCACACCTCCATGCTCTCTTAGAAGTACACTCCTTTGACATTCTATGTTTGACAGAAACATAGTTAAAACCCAAGACTAAAGACAATGAAGTCATACCACACGGATATAATATCATAAGACAAGACCGAATAGCTAGAAAGGGAGGTGTGATAGCTATCTTGTATAAAGCAGAATTTCAAGTCACTGTATCTGAGTACAAACTATCTCAAGACACGACTGCTGAAATCCTAATTTCTAAACTTCAGCTTAATACAAGCAAATCCATATTTATCATCTGTATTTATCTTCCTCCTGGCAATAACAACAACACCCTAGAAGATATCCTTTGCTGCCCAGCTCAAAACTTCCCCCAAGAAACTATAGTCTTAGGTGACTTTAATATTGATTAGAAGTCTTGCAGCACTGAACACCCTACTAACCATATCAAACTATTTGGTTTCTTTCTAACCATCACCTCCCCTACCAGAATAAATAAACCCAGTAAGAAAGAAAGTACCTTAGAGTGGATACTCATAAACAATCATCTCCATCCATATGAAGTAGGGACCCTCCCAGATGATGTAAGTGATCACTCACTCACCTATATTTTATCAGGCATAAGACCAATATTCCCTCCACAACCACTTTCAAGACAACTCGAACCAATAAAAACTTTAACCCTGATCTCTTCCAAACAGAACATAGGGCATGTGATTGGTCTCCCATTAAATACCTCCCTGTTGAGGAAGCCGTAAGATACTTTAATTCTAAATTCCTTTCAATTCTTGACCACTATGCACCAACCCGAACTATCAGAATTAGGACTAAACCTGCCCCATGGCTTTCTAGAGAAACCAAGCAAAAAATCATACTTAGAAATAAAGTCTGGGCCAAATGGCGTACCACTAAAAACCCTGTAGATCAACAAAACTTTTGACAGCTGAAAAATAACACAAAGAAAGCTATACTCTCAGACACCTCCAGCAAACTCACCAAAAGAAACCACAAAAGTTTTGGGCAGCCATTAACAAACTACTCCACCCTGGTCAATCCATTACACCAACCCCCCAAAGCTCCGACCATGAGAATCCTAAGCAAACTACCAATACCTTCAATACCTTTTTCACAGTGGCCGTTCAAACACTTGCAAATCAACTATCATCTGATAGCTCAACTCTCACAACCTCTAATACTAGCCCTCTCCCTCCTTTTCTCTTGCAACCGGTACCTACATCACAAATTCTCACCCTAATCCAAAAACTTAAACCATCCACTCCCTCAGCTAATCAATTACCTGCAGAATATCTGCAAAAAGCTGCCAAAGCCATTGCCTGTCCCATCTCCATCCTGATTAACAGAACCATAAGCGAAGGACAAATCCCAACTATCTGGAAAATCTCCCACATTATCCCCCTACATAAAGGTGGAAACTCTTACGAATTTTCTAACTACCGACCAATAGCCTTACTCTCACCTTTGGCAAAAATTATGGAAAGATGCTTCCATAGTCAACTACTTGACCACGTAATCCAAAATAACCTACTTTCCAAGTGTCAACATGGCTTCAGACCATTCCACAGTACTACCACTGCCCTCTTATCCTTTACTGACTCCATGAACAAAAAACACAATAACAACAGGCTTTCCTCTGCCCTATTTATTGATCTTTCAAAAGCATTTGATATGGTTAACCACCAGATACTTATAAATATCCTCAAATCCCTTTCACTAGATGCACTGGCCATAAAATGGTTCCAATCCTACTTAGAAAATAGACAACAGGCAGTGCTATGGGATAATAATCTATCCACCCACCTCCCCATTACCCTTGGTGTCCCTCAAGGCTCCATACTGGGACCTCTCCAATTTTCACTTTTCATTAATGACCTTCACTTAGTAATTCCTCAGGCTACTTGTATACAATATGCAGATGATTCCACACTAATATGCTCAGCCACATCTTCATCCGAACTGCAGTCCCTAACCCAAAATGTGTTCAATACAGTAGAACAATGGTTTACACAACGCTGCCTCCTTCTGAACCCCAAAAAAACTAAACTCTTGCTCCTTACTCCCACGCGTAAGACCTCCCCAATAGAGTTCACAGTCATATCTAATAATGGTACTCTAATATCTTCTGACCCTACTACCAAACTTCTTGGAGTAACAATTGACAACAATCTCAACTTTCATACCCATATCAACAATACAATTAAAACTGTAAATAGAAAACTTGGCTCTCTCTATAGGATCAGACCTTTCCTTACTCCAGCTGCTAGAATAACTATCGCTCACACTCATCTAATGTCTACATTCCTCTATGCCTCACCTATATATACTAATCTATCAAAAAATAACCTCCACAAAATGGTAACCTCCCACAACAACATTGCCAAATTTGCTACTGGAAATCCTTTTAAAACTCACCACTGCACTAATCTAAAACAGCTAGGATGGCTTGAGCTACAAAATCAGCTTAAATTTCACCAACTTACCATTGCCCACAAGATCCTTTACCTACCGACCAATACTCCAATACTTTCTACCCTCATTACCCCCTATAATAATCTTAATACCTTACGTTCATCAAATAAACTACTTGCCAGTATATGTAAATCCAACAACATGGCCGGTGACTCTCTATTCTCTAATACTGCTGGAAAATCCTGGAACCTACTTCCCAGTGAACTTGCATCACTGTCCTCTATCACTTTTCAAAAATAAACTGAAACCTTACCTTAGAATACACTGGTTATGCCCCTGTTCTAAACCTGATTAACCTTCCCTTATTTACTGGGCTATGTTTACCTGCTAATCTCTCAGTACTAACTCCAGTCCTCCTTTATAATATATACAACTTTAGACTTGCTATGTTTAACTGACCTATCCTGTTGATATTTTCTTAATTTTAGATGTTTATTGAGTTTCTTTATTTACCCGACCTTGTCTTGTTGAGATTTTCTTTAAATATGTGATTAGTTTGTTAGATAGTTATGTAACTTGAGCTTCCTCCCTTTGTTAATGTATTGTACCAGCATTTTTTTGTTACTAAATTCTCTTGGAGCTCATCTCCCCGTGCCTCTACTAAAAATGGACATATATCCAGTTAGACTAGCCCAGTCAACAAATGTAAAATAAATAAATAAAATAATAACGTGTCCAGGCTTTATCATAAAGTTGCATGGTAGCTAGGGTGTTTTTAGATAGCCAGGGTCCAGGGTTGCTTTTTATATGTTTAGTTTTCAGTGGGGCAAAGGAATTAAGTAGGTTTGTAAAAGTAGTGTTGAAGTGGGAGAGGGCTTTGTCTAGAGGAAGGGTTTTTAGGGGGTTCCAATTGGTCTTTCTTAGTGCATTCATGAAAGATTCAGAATTAATGTTTTTTAAGCAGTGGGTTGAGGTGAAGGAGTGGGATAGATGGATAGTGGAGGGGAGGCGAAGGGCAAAATAGAGAAATGGTCTGCTAGTAGGTCAAGGAGAATGCCGCTACTGGAGATATTCTGAGGGTGGGACACTAAGATCAAGTCTATGGTGTTTCCATTTGAGGAGTTCTTTGTGGGTGTTGTGGTGCAATTTATTAGTTGAGTGAAGTTATATAAGTTAATATTGAGTGGATTGGTGGGAGATTGGATTAAGGCCCAGTTTATGTTAACATAGCCCAGGATTATTGTTTCATAGGAAATAATTTCTTCAAGGGATGAGACATTATTTCCTGGGGGAATATAGACGGAGAGCACAAATATGAGCTTATGTTTATTAAGGTGAAGTAGTGCAGGTATCATTTCAGCATTACTGAATTTAGGGAAAGGTTTGGTATAGGGGGTTACTAGGAGGGATGATGAGTATAAGAGTGCTACTCCGCCTCCTTTTTTATGCGTTCTATCATTTCTAATTATGTGATAGTTGGGTGGTATCAGCTCAGAGTCCATTATATGGGGCTTAAGCCAGGTTTCAGAGAGGGAGAGAATATCTGGTTGGTTGTGTAGAAGCCAGGCATGGAGGTTAGGAATTTTATTGCAGAGGGTCTGAGTATTTAGGGCTGTGAAATGAATCGATTTACGAGTTACCTCAATGGGGAGGGGTTGGGTGGTGTTGTCAGGGATGGAGGGGGGGGGGCAGGGTTTGGATGGATGTCACCTGAAAGGAGTATGGAGATAAGGTGAAGTAGGAGATATTTTCTTAGATATGGGTAGTTAGTGATGTTAATGAGTTTTGTGGGTGTTTGGCAAATGTAGTTGGAGGTACTGTAATTATTTAGTACACTAAGGGAAGAGCATGTTGGTGTTAATGTTGAAATATATATATATATATATATATATATATATATATATATAGGGCTGTGTGTGCTGTTTGCATTGTAGAGAGTAGTGGTATGATATTGGGGGGAATGATGTATGACATTGGGTTGGGTTTAGGTTCATAGGTAGATACTAGGCTATCTGCCCGAGGGCATTTATAAGCGTAGCCACAGTGTGTTGGCTTTCGCCACCCCATTGATTAATTAACTGAGCCTCTGTCAAGCAGAGCCTATGAAGTGATCCCAGGGGTGTATTTTCTGTTATCGAGTGTTAGTGAGGGGCAATGCCTAATGTAGTTAGGAATTTTGTTCTAAAGCATGGGGAGTCTCTGTGACAGGAATCTATCCCTCCACCATGTTCTATTCATTGTTGTGGCAAGGTTTAGCTCATTAGAGCGCGTGGTTCGCAGTGACTTGGATTTCTTTAGGTGGAGCATGTCCATCAATTCTGAGTTGGACATGGCTTTGTAAGTCAGGCAGAGATCACCTCCGAGTAAGCGATATGTTACTGAGTACAGCCGGAGTTTTTCAGTCAGGCTGCATAGGACATATGTTTGAGGCCACTAATCCTCTTGGTGAGGTGCTTTTGTGGTTTTTCCAGCTGTTGGAAGTGTCTTCTGAGGTACATCCCAAAGGGGGCATTGTATTCTATATGATGGTTCTGATGAGTGACGAGTAGAGGGGCACTATAACTTCTTTATTTCTAGATGCGAACCCCTTAGTAATTAGATGGGCCACATAGAAGGATTTCCTAACTACTTTGGCAATATGATTGTCAAAGGAGAGATTATTATCTATCTGGGTCCTCAGATCTCTTATTACATCTTCTGTATTAAGAGAGCTGCTGCCTATGTGGTAATTCGTGGGTGTTTTGTTTTTCCCCAAATGGGATGACTATGCATTTTTTGGCATTTAGCTTGAGGCCATGACTTTGACAACAGGTGTCTGTCTCAGTAAGGCCTTTTTGAAGGATGCCCATGTCAGCTGTAGAGTCAATTATGGCTCCCAGTTTGCAGACATCTGTGAACTTGGTTAGCCATAGTCCTCCTGTGTTTGCCTGTACTTCTGAGAAATATATGTCAAACAGTAGGGGTCCCAGAACCGAGCCTTGCGGGACACCACTTGTGACTGGTTTAGAGTCAGACCTGGAGCCCGCTATTCTTACTGTGTGAGTTCTGTCTGTAAGCCAGCTGGCAACCCATCTTGTGACGTAGGGGGTTTATGTTCAGGCTGGTGAGTTTTTCTATAATACCCGAGTGAGGAATGGTGTCGAACACCTTGGCGAGATCAAGGTAGGCTGTGTGAACCACCTTTCCCTCATCTATGGTCTTGGTGACGGTCTCGAAAAAGTCAACCAGGTTTAGTAGGCATGATCTGCCCTTAACAAAGCCGAACTGGGTCAGGTCAAGTGTTTGGAGGTTCCCAATGTCTTTATTAATGAGCTCCATGATGATGCACTCCATAGCCTTGCAGACCAGGCTAGTCAGGCTTATGGGGCGATAGTTACCAGGGTCAGTTGTGGCCCCACCTTTGTGGAGCGGAATAACCGTTGCTGTGTGCCATTCTATGGGCACGTAGCCTGTGGAGAGGCTGAGGTTGAACAGCGTGTTTAGGTGGGGAGGTTAGTTTGTTCTGTAGTTCGTGCAAGACACAGCATGGAACACCATCTGGCCCTATTAATGCTGTGTTTTTGGCTTTTGATAGGGCTGTTTTCACCTGTGCTTCTGTGATTTCCGGGACACTACACTTTTCTGGTATTGTTATGGGCCCTTTTGAAGGTGAGAGGGAGGTGAACTTTGCACTGAATCTATCTGCCAGGATGTTGGCAATATCAGTAGTTTCAGTATATTTTGTGCTATTTTGCACTAGCTCAGAGCATATCTGCGAGTTGCCACTTAGATTCTTGACATAGCTAAAGATGGCTTTGTGGTTATCTTTCGAATCCTTGGCTATTTTTCTTTCGAAGTTAGCCTTGGATGATTTTATGAGGGACCTTAGCTTTTTACTGATACTGATCAGGGATGTCTTTCCTTCTTGGGATTTCCTTTTTTTCTGAACTAGTTTCCTCCTTTTGTTGTATAACCTGTTTATGGCAGGAGTTCACCAGACTGGCTTCCTTCTCTTAGAGGAGTGAGTCTTGGTTTTGCTAGGGATGGCACGATCCACGCATCCTTGTAGGTGCTCATAGAGTGCAATTGTAAAGGATTCTGCATCTTGGGCAGTGTTATCCTTTAGAGTGGGGGCTGTGAAACTTACCACCTCTGCCTTAAGTAAGGTGAAGTTTGCTTTAGAAAAGTTTTTCACTGTGGAGTCCTTGGTTGGGGGTGGTGGTGGGGTGTGGACATCCAGGGTGATTAGTTTATGGTCTGATCTAACCAGTGACGGGTTGACCTCCAGTATGGAACACCTGTTGCTCATGTTGGTGATGATCAGGTCCAATATGTTGTGGCCTCTGGTAGGGGAGTTTACCAGCTGATCCAGGGCATTTGCGTTGATATATTCCAGGAAGCGCTGAGCCTGGGAGTTTGTACTCAAGTAGTTTGCCCAGTTAATGGTAGGGTAATTGAAATCGCCCAATATCAGGGTGTTTGGTGGGACCTTCATGTTTTCTAGTGTCTCCAGAAAGGTGGAGTGGTGGTCCTAGGTCATGGAGGGTGATCTGTAGCAAGCTACAATTTGCACTGCAGATTTGCCCAGTGTTAGCTGCACATGGATGATCTCAGAGGTATCATGCTTCGCCACTAACCTGGAGGTGTGGGTATCCTTGATGAATATGGATATACCCCCCTCCTTTTGTGTTTCGGTCCATGTTCTGTGACCGAAATGTGTGGTATGAGTTATAGCCCAGTAGTGCTGGAGTGCTCTCTGGAGCCTTGAACCAGGTTTCAGTTACTGCACAGATGTCGACGTTCTCCATACTTAGGAGTGCTTCGAGCGCATACATTTTGAGATTTAAACTCCTAGCGTTGAGAAGCATAACCCTCATTTTTTTTACTTGTGCTGCTTACGGAGGTGGGTTTGAATTTTGAGCCTTGCCTAAAAAAGGCACTATGAGGGCAGCAAGAGCTTTGGCCAGTATTCGAAAGCCAAGGGGTGACAGGTGCAAGCAGTCTCTTGCGAAGCAACGGGGGCTTGTCGAGCATGTCATCCCAGGCTGACAGACACTGGATCCCCTTTGAATGACACCAGAAGCTTAGCCAATTGTTGAAATTTATCAGGATGCTACTCCGGGTCAGGGTGATAACCGCCTGGGCTACATGATCAGAGAACTCTTCCATGTCTCTTTTCATGTAATCCAGGGAGGTATGTCTCAGGTCATTCACACCAACATGAACAATGACAGAGTCATATTTGTACTTGATCTGGAGTGACCTGAGTGCTTGTGTTATGTGGCGGACTCTGGCTCCCGACAGGCAGCTAACAATAACCTTCTCCTTGTCCAGCCTAGTGAGTGAGGCGTCAGTGTACTTGACTATTGAGTCACCTATTACTAGTGTGTTAGGCATGTTATTTCGCCTTACGGGCTGTGATTGTGCGGCACATTGATTTTGTGTTTTATGTGTTGTCTGCTTTGTGACGGGAGGTGCAAGTTTTGTGGGTGTCTGCTTTGGAGCTCTCTGATGCTTTTGCAGGTTTTTATTTAGAGCCTCAGAGTATGATTTTGTGTATTTCTGTGTATTTTTTGCCAGTGCTGGTTTAGTAGGTCTATGTGAGGCTGGAGGTGTGGTGCAAGTGTTAACCTTCTCCTCATGACTGTCTGTTCCAGTCTTGGGTGGAGACACCTTCGCCTCCAGTTTGGCTGTATAATTGCATCTCTCGCATATGTTAGCGTTTTGTGGTAGGAGGCAAGGGCTGTCTGTGTACATGAGGCAGTTGTAACATTGCCTCAGGATACCCAGATTCACCAGCTGGACTGGAGAGTACACCTGAAGTTGCCCTTTGGTCATGCCTGAAAAGTAGGGTGAGCTGCTTAGTCACTTGGTTGGTGAGGGGGTAGATAAAGAGCCTTGCCCTACTGGGCAGTCAAGTGTCGGGGTATATTAGTGCTTGCTATTAGGTCTGAGCAAGTGCTGGACTGTAGGATGCTTTTTGAGTGCTTAGGTTGAGAGTTAGACTAGTTTCAAGTGAAAAACTGAAGAAGAGACTTAGTGGAGCCAGGAATAATTTAGTAGTAAATAAATAAGGGTTGTTAGAAGTATTAGTTGATTTAGCAGGGACAGTATTTTAGGGGGCATGGTTTTGGTTGAGGGGCAGAAAGTTGTTTATCTTGAGTTTGGGTTTACTTTAGGGAGTTTGATATAGGGGTTGTGATAGTTGGATTATTAGATGAGTAATATATGTAGGTGATGTATTAAGAGGGTGGGGTTATTTGCAGATGAGTGGTTTATGGGTAAGGATGGGGTGAATGTTATGATTGGAAGGTTATGGAGTATGTGGGAGTGGTTAGTTAAGTATAAATGTAGATGCTCTAGGGTGGGTGAGATTTGGGGGTAGGGTAGGGGAGCGGATTGAGCCCAAAGTGCGAATGGAGTGGGTAGAGCCAAATGAAAGAAATGCAGGACAGAGAGAAAAACAATCAGTACGGAGTAAAGGTAAGTAAGGGGGTAAGAGGGAGAGTTTGGTAGTGTTATAAGGGAAAGGATTTAAGAGCGATTTGAACTGATAGAGGGAGTAATGAGGAGTGACTAGAGAATGGCTATTTTATTCTAATGAGGGTGAGGAATAGAGAGAGGAAGTAAGTTTCTGGTGGGTGAAGACTGCCATCTGGTGGCCAACTCCTGCAATAGCAGGAGTGGTAGTTACTAAGAGAGGCAGATAATAAAAGGATGAAAGAAAGCCTGAAATGTTGAAAAAAGAGAGGCTATGATTAGGCTGGTTTAGGAGTGCTCAGAGGTGGGAAGGGTACGGCTGCTGGCTGTCCTGGCGGAGAGCATGCACAGGCCATCTAGCAAGTTATACACCATCAACACAAATTAAAGTGTGAGAAACTTCATTTGCACATACTTTCTATGGGATCCTTAGTGAGTTCAGTTTGGGTAGAAGCTTTTCTTTTTTCTGTTAGAGGTTGAGGCAACAGGGTATGGCAGATAATTGCTTCTTAGATGTCCAGCAACTACGGTCGATTCAGTGGAAAAATGTAGGCTGGAAAGGGCAGGAAGCTAAGGGAAATATAATAGAAAGATAGGTTGTATAAAACAAGTACCAATATAAATGCTTGGATAAAAGTATGATTAGCTCAGCAAAATAATAAGAACAACACAGTACATCAGGAGTAATTCAAAACAAAATATATATTGTGTTACTGTCGTTAATGTAGAATAGGTTATTTTGGTGAGGACTTTTTTGAGGGGACATTAGAGATACAGCCGCTCCCGATTAGTCCGTGTAGAAGACAAGGCAAATGCAGAAAACAGGCCAAGACAATGGATGCATTAACTTACATCTATAATATCTTACCAGAATGAGATCATTCGTTCCACAGTTGCTAACTGGGAAAAGTATGGTTGAAGAGTATTTGTTACTGTTTCGTTAGGTACAGCATTTATGAGGAGGTTATTTGGCTCTTTTAGGAAGTACTTTAGCTTTGAGCCTACCTGAATCCTCGTATGTAGTGTGGCGCTGAATTATGTAGGGGATGACGAAACTACTTATTTCGTGCTGCTGCGGCTCTTTTAGGAAGTATTTTAGCTTCGAGCCTGCTTGAATCCCCGTATTTAATGTGGCGTGGAATTATGGAGGGGATAGCCAAATTGTTCTACGTTGCTGCAAAATATGCAGCTTGTTAACTATGCAGAAGTAAACATTCAGGCTAGGAATTATGGAGGGGATAGCCAAACAAATTGTTCCGCATTGCTGTGGTTGCTGCAAAATATGCAGCTTGTTAACTATGCAGATGTAAACATTCAGGCTAAACACATAAAACATTAAAAATGTGTACAACATTCGGGCATTGCTCCATTAAAACATTCAGAGAAACCAAAGCCATAAAGATTAGGATAACACAGTTATAACAGATAACACACAGGATAACTATGCAGATGTAAACATTCAGGCTATGCACAGAAAGCATTCAAAATGTGTAAACCATTCAGGCATTGCTCCATTACAACATTCAGAGAAACCAAACCCATAGAGATTAGGATAACACAGTAATTGTGAACTCAACCGCTCGTTTTAGCATCTAAGTACATGTGTAGTTCTAAAAACATTCAGGTGCCACTATAGTTAACATTCAGGGAATCAAATCCATACTGCATAAACAAATGCCAGATAAATACAGCTAATAATATGCAGTGCTAAACTTCTACGAGTCACTTATTTTAACATTTAGGGAACAGATTCCAGTACCCCTTAGGGAGCACTTGTGCAGAATATAATTGCGTGGTTTTACAACAGTACAAGTGAAAAATAATACAAATACAGATGCAGATGATGCCAATAACAAGTAACAAGCAGATTAAAACTTACTGTGTGGTGTGTTATGCTAAAGTCAAGGACCCGCAGCAGCCACGCACAGCGCTAGGGATTTAAAGATGGCACCTTGTGGGGTTAGATCCTAGTCATAAGTTTTAGGACGGATGTAGACAGGAAGGGGAGATACTGACCGGAAAGTCAGGAGAGGAAGAATAAATATGATCAGTAGAATGCTCAGATAGGTGTTAGGTACTATTTTGGGGCACTGTGTGTGGGGGGAGGGGAGTCTGGAAAGCTGTGAGAGTGGGACAAAAGCTAGAAAAGTACAAAGAGCAAGGTGGAAAATATGTAGCTAGAGTATAGGGAAGAAGAGGAAATGGGATAAGTTATGGATGAGTAGGGTGGCAGGGTGAGAGCCAAATGAAAGAAATGTAGGACAGAGAGAAGAGGAAATGGGATAAGTTATGGATGAGTAGGGTGGCAGGGTGACAGCCAAATGAAAGAAATGTAGGACAAAGAGAAAAAACAATCAGTAGGGAGTAAAGGTAAGTTCAGAGTAAATCCAAAAATAAGTGGGTTAACTGCTCAAGTAAAACTCCTTAAACCAAAAAAAGCAATATTCAGCGAGGAACAAAGTCCACTTAGTAAAAATGTTAATTTATTGACCCAATCCAAAAACAAACAAAAATCAAAACAGTTCCACCATGAACACCTTCATAAAACAAACACCAGCGTTTTCGTCATACAATTGACTTCATCAGATGACCAGCATATCACAAAACAAACCAAAGTGGTACACCAGGCAGATGAAATAATCCAGATAAGCAGTATTCACTTCACTTCACGATTTTTAATAGTAGAATCCAAGGACAAAGTAAGCGCTTTCACGTTAAACAATAACGCTTCATCAGACTTCAAAAACACAAGGCATTTCATAGCATTTAAATACCATTAACAATCAAAAGGTTAATTGATCAATCAACATTTAAAGATACCATTTTCTTAAAAAAAATGTTGAATATCTTGCAGAAGCAGGGTGATGTATTCATCAGCATGTTTCTTAATTATTAATCTATTAATATGAACTACATTCTAAGTACGTTTAAAATAGAAACATTTAAATGGAAAAGGTATGTATATAGACATATATAAAATATCAATTAACATTTAAAAATATATATAAAATATATATGTATATATATAACAAAAGTATATGTATATATAGAGATATAAATATGGAAAATTATTATATAAATATTGTTAAAAATATACATATGGATGACGATTACAAAAATATATATATATATATATATATATATATATATATATATATCGAGAGAGATATACATATAAATCATTAAACTGATGTGTAAACTAATGGCTATATGGACGGGCTGAGAGAAATGGCTTGAGTGACACTTTGTCATTCAAGCCAAAACCTTGAGAAGCTTGTAATATTTTTAAATGTTAATTGATATTTTATATATGTCTATATACATACCTTTTCCATTTAAATGTTTCTATTTTAAACATACTTAGAATGTAGTTCATATTAATAGATTAATAATTAAGAAACATGCTAATGAATACATCACCCTGCTTCTGCAAGATATTCAACAGTTTTTTTAAGAAAATGGTATCTTTAAATGTTGATTGATCAATTAACCTTTTGATTGTTAAAGGTATTTAAATGCTATGAAATGCCTTGTGTTTCTGAAGTCTGATGAAGCGTTATTGTTTAACGTGAAAGCGCTTACTTTGTCCTTGGATTCTACTATTAAAAATCGTGAAGTGAAGTGAATACTGCTTATCTGGATTATTTTATCTGCCTGGTGTACCACTTTGGTTTGTTTTGTGATTTCTGGACTTTTTTACTTTGTGAGTACTTCGTTCAGTGGCTAGTTTGTTTTTTCTTGATATTCGTTTCTACGACACCACTGGGACATGGCAGATGATAAGGTTATTAATGAAGTGTTTCGTGAGTCGGTAGATTCGCTACCGGAAAATAACTGTTCTTTAAATGGACTATGTACTATGTTAACTAACCCACTACTAAAGTTAACTTCCAAAGACTTAATACATGGTAAAGGGGCTGGCACTAAGCATGACATTGATGTTATCTTGGTTACCAGAGGACTTGAGAACAAGATACAAAAACTAAAAACAATTCAGTGGCAAAAACAACACATGGAAGCTTGCCTTAGTTTTCGCTTGGTGCCAAGAGGTTTACGTATACTTAAAATGCCCACTTTCGGCAGCACCTATTCTGAGTTGCTGTCGAAGTGGCAAAAGCTTAATTTGGACACTAATTTCGGTTATATCAAGTTATTAATTGAACAATTAATTGAACAATACTGTATGATAGAGAAGACGTTGATCTCTGAAATTGAAAAGATAGAGCAAGAGTTGAGGTGTATGCTCACTTTGACCCAGCTTCATACTATCTACAACGATTTATGTAACATGATATCTACTCTCGATTTCAAAGCACTACAAGATAAAAAAAGAAAACTTGAACGTGATTATGTGATTATTTTGATTTTCAAAACAGCAGCATTTTTTCTTGGCCAAGGGATAGATTTGTTAATAGCAATCCCAAGCGTAATCAAGATACTAAATTGATTCATAATGTAAAGGGGAGTTGTCCTCAGCAGCCAATCACCGCACCTGTGACGTCAACCGGCGCATCGACGACTGACGTAATGACCACTATGCCTGGGAACTCTGTGCAACAGCAAGTACGTCCTAAAGCTACATTTTCACAGACTGTTAAGCGTCCTGCTAAACAGTTTGTTACTCAAGCCATAGTACACTCTGAGAATAGTGAAGATATCATTACGATATCGCCTTTGCCGTTGTCTGAATTAAAGGACAACACAGCTGATGTTAATTTACAGCAAAAATCTTTACTTTCTTCATCTGTCTTAGCCCCTCAGGGAGGAGGAGCTGCTTCGTTGGGGCTTGACGATTTTTTAGCTTTCCCGCTTCTTTCCGTTCAACCAGCAAGAAAGGAGAGCGTGGTCTCCTCATCAAACAAGGAAAAGGAAGAATACGGAGGAGTTAATAGAACAGCAAAAGAGAACTCTGAAATAAACCACGAGAACTTAGTTTACAACATTTCCAGGTACCAATTGAATGAACATGAGTTATGTGTTTTGAGTAAAGGACTCAGTTTTATACCTTCGGGTTATACCGATGTGACTGATGTTATTCTAGACATCAAGTTTTTTACTAGAAATTTATCTTTAAAATTGTTATTTGGTGGTGATAATAGTCATACTTCTAGTGTCAATTTATTTAGAAAACCATCTACTTTTATACCACCTTCTAATTCAGCTTTGGATGCATTTGAGCGGGCCTGTGAAAAAGATTTGTTTGATTTATATGCAAAGAAAAATGTTAAAAGTGATTTTTATAATATGAGTAAAGATGAACATCTAGCATTATTGAGTTTACAAAATAATACTGATATTGTCATCAGACAAGCTGACAAGGGCGGTGCCATTATTGTTATGGACAAGGTTGAATATTCCACTAAAATGAATTTGTTGCTAGCTGATGATATGACATATAGCAAACTTAATAGTACTAGTCTTAATAAATTAATCAACAAAGTGCATGATAATTTATATGATTTTCTACTGAGTGGTGTAATTGATGTTGGGCTATATAATTATTTTTTGGTTGAGAAACCCCTGGTTCCCACCTTCAGGGGTCTTCCCAAAATACATAAAGACATGTTAGATCCTCCCCTGCGACCAATTGTGTCCAGCAAGGGTTGGCTAACTGAGTCAATGTCCATTTGTTTGGACAAGCAGTTTATACCTATTATAAGCGATATTAAACATATACTAAGAGACACACAACACTTTTTAGAAGATTTAGCTGAAACTAATATTATAAAACCTATTGCTACTACAGATTATTTAGTCACTTTAGACGTAAGGTCACTTTTCACTTCTATTCCCAACAATATTGGGATAGAGTATGTAAGGTTATTATTATTAGAACAGGGATTATGTAATAATAAAGTTATAAAGCTGATGTTGAGTTTAGAACTTGTTTTAGAAAACAATGTGTTATGCTATGACAATACATATTATCTACAAGGCAAGGGTGTTGCGATGGGCACACCCTGTGCCAATTCGTACGCAAATCTTGTTATGGCGTACTGGGAGAACACATACTTACTGAACAACAATAATTATTCTGATTACATCAAATATTATGGAAGATTTGTAGATGATGTGTTTTTTGTATGGAATGGCACCCTAGAGGTACTGAATGATTTTTTGACCTATATTAATGGCACTACAAGTTTTCTGCTTTTTGAACATACCTACTCTTCTAATAAGATAGAGTTTTTGGATGTTACTATAAGCAATGGTCATGAAGGAGTTCACACAGTTTTATATAGAAAAACCTGTTGGAAAAATAATTTGCTCCATCGTAGTAGTATGCACCCCAGGCATATCTACCCTAATATTATTAAGAGCCAAGCTTATAGAATATCCAGATTGACTACTAGGACTGAAGACTATGAATTGCAACAGAATATGCTAAAAGATAACTTTCTTAATAGAGGCTATAATAAGAATGAGATTCATGAAGCTGTTACACATTGTACCGAAGAAAGGACAGATAAAGCCTTACCTTTCTTTCTAAGACAACAAGGTTTGAAACCATTTGGACCAAAGAACACCAATGGAAATAAGAATTATAATAGGGGTAATACCAGTAAATTAGTTATTCCATACACGAACAGGAATACACAAATAAGGCAGGTTGTTGAAAGTAATTGGAAGATATTACTGATGGATGAGAAAGTTAGAAATTTAGTCGATACATGACCAGGTTTTACCTACAGAAATATGAAGTCTTTGAAAAGACTTCTCTGCTATGAGTCCATGCATAACACTATCACTCCGTCATCACAACGTATAGGAACTTTTGCATGTAGGTCATGTAATCAATGTACATATATTTCCAATGGTAATCAATTCATTCATCCGACCACGAGACGAGAGTTTAATTTTAATTTCTATGCTGATTGCAGATCCCGTGATCTTATATACTTAGCAGAATGTCAGATTTGCAAATGTTTCTATGTGGGGATGACCAATAGAACTTTGCGTGAAAGAATTAGGGAACATCTTTATGCAATCAACAAGGAAAACGTCAATAATGCACTTGCCAAACACACATTAGAGAATGGTACTAATCATAGGTTTAGTTTTAGGGTGCTACAGTTAGTCCATAAGACATGTAGACTTGGCAATCTCAAGAATCGAACAGAAGAATTAGAGAATAAGTGGATTATTAGGTTACAAGCTTCTCAAGGTTTTGGCTTGAATGACAAAGTGTCACTCAAGCCATTTCTCTCAGCCCATCCATATAGCCATTAGTTTACACATCAGTTTAATGATTTATATGTATCTCTCTCTCTCTCTCTCTATATATATATATATATATATATATATATATATATATATATATATATATTTTTTTTTGTAATCGTCATGCATATATATATTTTTAACAATATTTATATAATAATTTTCCATATTTATATATATATATATATATATATATATATATATATATATATATATATATACATATACTTTTGTTATATATATATATATACATATATTTTTTATATATATATTTTTAAATGTTAATTGATATTTTATATATGTCTATATACATACCTTTTCCATTTAAATGTTTCTATTTTAAACATACTTAGAATGTAGTTCATATTAATAGATTAATAATTAAAAAACATGCTGATGAATACATCACCCTGCTTCTGGAAGATATTCAACAGTTTTTTTAAGAAAATGGTATCTTTAAATGTTGATTGATCAATTAACCTTTTGATTGTTAATGGTATTCAAATGCTATGAAATGCCTTGTGTTTTTGAAGTCTGATGAAGCGTTATTGTTTAACGTGAAAGCGCTTACTTTGTCCTTGGATTCTACTATTAAAAATCGTGAAGTGAAGTGAATACTGCTTATCTGGATTATTTCATCTGCCTGGTGTACCACTTTGGTTTGTTTTGTGATTTCTGGACTTTTTTACTTTGTGAGTACTTCGTTCAGTGGCTAGTTTGTTTTTTCTAGATGACCAGCATAATTAATTCTTTTATTTTATATCCAAAATCAAACCAATACACCAATAAAAATTCTTCTATTCTTTCAAAAAGACCAATAATATTAGCAGCCAGAAACTAATTAAAATATTCATATCGTGTGTTAAAAACATCATAATATAACTCATTTATTCTCTTTTTCTTCATATCATTATTAAATGTCTTTTTATTGTATGACGAAAACGCTGGTGTTTGTTTTATGAAGGCGTTCAAGTGGAACTGTTTTGATTTTTGTTTGTTTTTGGATTGGGTCAATAAATTAACATTTTTACTAAGTGGACTTTGTTCCCCGCTGAATACTGCTTTTTTCTGGTTTAGTAAGTTCAGAGTAAAGTTAAGCAAGGGGGGGGGGGGGTAAGAGGGAGAGTTTGGTAGTGTTTTAAGGGAAAGGATTTAAAAGTGATTTGAACTGATAGAGGAGTAATGAGGAGTGACTAGGGAATGGCTATTTTATTCTAATGAGGGTGAGCTCCTGAGAGACTTGCTTGGCTACAGACATCTGCATTACAAGCTGAAGCTAAATGAAACTTGCTGTAGTGAATTTTAGTCTTCTGTTAAGTACAAACTTGCAGTTTTAAAAGTACTATATTTTCATTTTTTTCTGTTTCCTAATTGTGTGTTTCTGAACAGTGTGCTGTGTGTCTCTCTGCAGTTATTTTGCTATAAGAGCGGGTGGTGTTATCTGATATTTAATAGCCTAGAGGGATTTCTCTGTACTTTAAGTGCTAGCCACAAAGTTTGAGAAATAATTTTATGCTCAACTCCTGAGAGACTTGCTTGGCTACAAACGTCTGCATTACAAGCTGATGCTAAGTGAAACTTGCTGTAGTGAATTTTAGTCTTCTAAGTGCAAACTTGCAGTTTTAAAAGTACTGTATTTTAAATTTTTTCTGTTTCCTAATTGTGTGTTTCTGACCAGTGTTCTGTGTTTCTCTCTGCAGTTAGTTCCCCATGCTCCCTCCCTGTTCTTGTGTTGGTATTAAGTGTTGGTGGCTCTGGAATTGCCCGCCCCTCCTGTAAGTCTGTATTAGAACACTCCTCCTGGGTCCATCTCATTTCCTCACTTAACCAAGTACAGTTAGATCATATTCTGAGTCTAGTGTTCACTCGACTTAATACAGAGAGAAGATTTGAGAAGGCCAGCCCACTTAGGTTCTTCCTTCCTCTCTTCTTGCACTTTATTCATTTGCTTTTATTGTATTTGTGTTTACTACTTTATTTTGCTTTTCTTAAAAGTACTCAATTTTATTTATTCTGCTGCATTTATTACTGCGTGGTCGTAGCCTGATTAAATTGCAACTGTTATTCTAAGTCTTTTGGTTTAAGCACTTGGGCTTCAGACCAGTTGTTTTACGTTAAGAAGGTTTGTGGTCTGCACTGTTGTGGCAGGACAGGTAGCTTACATCCTTCTAAGCTGGGAATTGCTGATTGAAGGCCCAGTGTCTGCTATTCTAAAAGTGTATTAGTTCTGGTTTAAGCACTTGGGCTTCAGGCCAGTTATTCTACATTAAGAAAGTTTGTGGTCTGCACTCTTGTGGGAGGAGAGGCTGGATTCTGCCCTTCTGAGCTGGGAATTTCTGGTCACAGGCTTATTGTGACTGCTTATTTGAACTGTTTCTTTCTGAAATTGGTGTGCCTTGTTGCTGTAGCATAGACCAGATTCAGGTCTGCTGAATATATATATATATATATATATATATATATATATATATATATATATATATATATATATATATATATATTGCACTTTATTCATCTGCTTTGACTGTATTTGTGTTTCTTCCTACTTTGTTACTGGAGGCAATGAATACAACTCTGATCTGCGATATACAACAATAAATATCCTTTTCTGTGCATTTAAACTGTTTTTTGAGTGTATCTGCTTTAGTTTCTGGAAAAAAAAAAAATATATATATATATATATTTATATATGTGTGTGTGTGTGTGTGTGTGTGTGTATATATACTTGCTTCCCGCCTTTTTATGCTAGTATAGTCCAGTTTTCAGGTTAGTTCTGAATTTAGGGCTGTGTTACAAATCTCTGTGTTTGCCCATACCTTACTTGGATAGAAGGAAGTTTCTCTGTTCACCTGTGAGACAGGGGAGCTTTGAGCAGCCTGTCCCTGGAGGAGTGGTTTCAGCCCAGAAATTAGTAGTTTATTGGCCATTTTGGGCTAATTTTGATCTCTTTCATTTCCCTGCTATAAATACCGTATTTGCCCAGTTTTGCGCACCGGACAGGGCAGGTTAGCTAGAGTAAAACTATTCCCGGCTCCACAAAGTCTCCTCTTCAATTTTTCCCTTGGAACTAGACAAACTTTCAACTTAAGCACTCAAGCCATTCATTTCTTAGCCCGGCACTTGCTCAAAACTTATAGCAAGCACTTATAAACCCTAGCACTAGACCCTCCTGTACTGTACAGAAGGACAAGGCTCTCTATACGACCTTACCAGCCATCCAGTACAACAGTTCACTGTACCTATCCAGGCATGTCCAAAGGGCAGTTTCAGGTGTACTTTCCAGTCCAACTGGTGAACCTGGGCATTTTGAGGCAATGTTACAACTGCCTCATGTACACAGACAACCCCCTCCTCCTACCACCAAACACTAATACATGCGAGAGATTGTTATACAGCCAAACTAGAGGCTAAGCTCTCTCAATGCAAGACTGGATCAGACAGTCAAGAGGAGAAGGGATATACTTGCATCACACCACCAGTCTTACATAGACCCATTAAACCAGCACCGGTAAAAAACACACATAAATACATGAAAACATATCCGGAGGCTCTAAATAAATATCTGCAAAACCAACAGAGACCTCCAAAGCAAACATCCAAGCAACCTCCACCTCCCAACACAAACCATGAAACACACACTTCACAAAACCAGTGTGCCATGCAATCACAGTCCTTAAGGCAAAATAACATACCCAACATACTAGTAATAGGTGACTCTATAGTCAGGCACACTGACGTCCCACTCACTAGGCTGAATAAGGAGAAGGTTACTGTTAGCTGCCTGTTGGGTGCCAGGATCCGCCATATAACACAAGCACTCAGGTCACTCCAGAACAAGTATAAATATGACTCTGTCATTGTCCATGTTGGTGTGAATGACCTGAGCCGTACCTCCCTGGACTACATGAAGAGAGACATGGAAGAGCTCTCTGGTTACGTAGCCCAGGCCGGTATGACCCTAACTAGCATCCTGCCCTCACCAAGAATTATATCACAGCATAAAGAAAAACTTCTCGATTTCAACAATTGGCTAAGTTTCTGGTGTCATTCAAAGGGGATCCAGTGTCTGTCCGCTTGGGATGACATGCTCGACAAGCCAAGCTTCTTCGCTAGAGATGGCTTGCACCTGTCACCCTTAGGCTTTCGAATACTGGCCAAGGCTCTTGCCACCCCCATAGTGCCTTTTTTAGGCAAGGCTCAAAAGAAATATCCACCGCCGTAAATAGCACAAGTAACAAAAAACTGAGGGTAATGCTACTCAATGCCAGAAGTCTAAACCTCAAAATGCACGCACTCGAGGCACTCCTCAGTATGCAGAAAATTGATATATGTGCAGTAACAGAAACCTGGTTTAAGGCTCCAGAGAGCACCCCAGCACTACCAGGCTACAACTCATACCATACATTTCGGCCACAGAACCCAAACCAAAACACAAAAGGCAGGGGCGTATCCATATTCATCAAGGATACCCACACCTCCAGGTTAATGGCACAGTACAATGCTTCAGAGATCATCCACGTGCAACTAACAATGGGCAAAACTGCAATTCAAATTGTAGATCACCCACCATGTCCCAGGACCCCCATTCCGGGTTTCTGGAAACACTGGGAAACATAAAGGTCCTACCAAACACCCTAATATTGGGTAATTTCAATTACCCAAACATTAACTGGGAGAACTACTCAAGTACTAACACCCTTCCCCAACTTTTCCTAGAATTTATAAACTCAAACGCCCTGGTTCAACTGGTCAACACCCCCACCAGAGGTGACAACATATTGGACCTGGTCATCACCAACATGGGTGACCGGTGCTCCACACCAGAGATCAACCACTTGCTGGTTAGATCTGACAATAAACAAATCACTTTGGATAGCCATATTCCACCCCCACCCCGGGACAAGAAAACCACCGTGAAAAACTTTTCAAAAGCAAACATCACATTACTTAAGACTGAGGTGGAAAGGATACTTATTGTTATATATCGCAGATCAAAGTTGTAGTCAATGCCCCCAGGTGGAAAGTTTCAAAGCCCCCATGCTGAAGGATAACACTGTCCAAGCTGCAAAATCCTTTATTAATGCATTTTATGGGCAGCTACAAAAATGCATGGATCGTGTCATCCCAAGCAAAACCAAGACTCACTCCTCCAAGAAAAGGAAACCAGTCTGGTTGACTCCTGCCATAAACAAGCTATACAATAGAAGAAGGAAACTAGTACAGAAAAGAGTAAAATCCCAAGTAGGGAAGACATCCCTGATCAGTATCAGCAAGAAACTACGATCTCTCATAAAATCATCCAAGGCGAGCTTTGAAAGAAAAATTGTCAAGGACTCCAAAAATAACCACAAGGCATTCTTTAGCTATGTCAAGAATCTAAGTGGCAATGCTCAGATCTCCTCGGAGGTAGTGCAGAATGGCACAAAATACACTGAACCGACCGACATTGCCAACATCCTGGCAGACAGATTCAGCGCAAACTTCACCCCCCTCTCACCTCCAAAAGGGCCCATAACCACACCAGAAGAATGTAGAGTCCCTGAAATCACAGTCACTCAGGTTAAAACAGCCCTCTCCAAAGACAAAAACACAGCATCAATGGGAACGGACGGTGTCCCAGGCTGCATCCTACACAAGCTCAAAGACGAACTAACCCCTAACCTAAACACACTGTTCAAACTCGGCCTGTCCACAGGATACATACCCATAGAGTGGTGCACAGCAATGGTTATTCCGCTCCACAAAGGTGGAACCACAACAGACCCTGGGAACTATTGCCCTATAAGCCTGACTAGCTTGGTCTGCAAGGCTATGGAGCGCATCATCATGGAACACATTAACAGAGACTTTGGGAACCTCCAAACACTGGACCCTACCCAGTTTGGCTTTGTTAAGGGCAGATCATGCCTCCTAAACCTGGTGGACTTCTTTGAGACAGTTACCAAGGCTATAGACGAGGGAAAGGTGGTACACACAGCCTACCTAGACCTCGCTAAGGCCTTCAACACCATTACCCATTCTGGTATTATAGACAAGCTCACCAGCCTGAAAATTAACCCCTACATCACAAGATGGGTTGCCAACTGGCTCACGGACCGAACCCACATGGTGAGAGTTGTGACTCTAAACCGGGAACAAGTGGCGTTCCCCAGGGCTCAGTCCTAGGACCCCTCCTGTTCGGCATATACTTCTCAGATCTACAGGCAAGCACAGGAGGACTATGGCTGACCAAGTTTGCAGACGACTGCAAACTAGGGGCTATAATTGACTCTCCGGCTAACACAGACGTCCTAAAAAAAAAAGGGTCTAACAGACGGATACCTGGTGTCAAAATCATGGCCTCAGGCTAAATGCCAAAAAGTGCATAGTCATCCCCTTTGGAAAAAACAAAGTACCCACAAACTACCACATAGGTGGTAGTCCCCTAAATACGGAGGACGTAATAAGGGATCTGGGGACCCAAGTAGATAATAATCTCACCTTTGATAATCACATTGCCAAAGTGGTTAGAAAATCCTTCTACGTGGCCCACCTAATCACAAAAGGGTTCGCATCCAGATCAAAAGAGGTCATTGCTCCCCTCTACTCATCAGACCCATCATAGAGTACAAAGCCCCATTTGGGATGTACCTTACAAGACACCTGCAACAGCTGGAAAGGCCACAGAAGGACCTCACCAAGAGGATCACTGGCCTCAAACAGATGCCCTATGCAGCTCGACTGAAGAAACTCCAGTTGTACTCAGTGGCATACCGCCTACTCAGACGTGATCTCTGCCTGACATACAAAGGCCATGTCCAACCCAGAATTGATGGACATGCTCCACCTAAAGCAAACCTTATCCCCTCGAGCCACACGCTCTAGGGATCTAAACCTCACCACAATAATAAACAGGACGTGCTGGAGGGATAGATTCCTGTCCCAGAGACTTCCCATGCTTTGGAACAAGATCCCAATCTACATTAGGCAGAGCTCCTCGCTAACATTCTTCAAAAGAAACCTTGACGAGTGGATGGGAAACAGAAAGTTTACCTCAGGGATCACTTCAGTGGCTCTGCTGGACAGAGGCACAGGGAACTAATCTAAGGGGGGGGGGGGGCGAAAACCAACACATTCTGGCTAGGCTTATAAATGCCTTTGGGCAGATAGCCTAGTACCAACCTATGAATAGAGAAAGGAAGAAAGTTACTGGTGGGTGAAGACTGCCAAATGGTGGCCAAATCCTGCAATAGCAGGAGTGGTAGTCACTAAGAGAGGCAGATGAAAGAAAGCCTGAAAAGTTGAAAAAAGAGAGGCTATGATTAGGCTGGTTTTAGGAGGGCTGAGAGGTGGGAAGGGTACGGTTGCTGGCTGTCCTGGCAGAGAGTGTGTACAGGCCACCTAGCACGTTATACAGCAGAAGCACAAATTAAAGTGGGAGAAACTTCATTTGCACATACATTCTATGGGATCCTTACTTAGTGAGTTTAGTTTGGGTAGAAGCTTTTCTTTTTTCTGTTAGAGGTTGAGGCAACAGGGTATGGCAGATAATTGTTTCTTAGATGTCCAGCAACTACGGTCTATTCAGTGGAAAAATGTAGGCTGGAAAGGGCAGGAAGCTAAGGGAAATATAATAGAGAGATAGGTTGTATAAAACAAGTACCAGTATAAATGCTTGGATAAAAGTATGATTAGCACAGCAAAATAATAAGAACACAGTACATCAAGAGTAATTCAAAACAAAACAGCGGAGAACAGACTTACATATATTGTGTTACTGTTGTTAATGTAAAATAGGTTATTTTGGTGAGGACTTTTTGGAGGGGACCTTAGAGATACAGCTGCTCCCTATTAGTCCGCATAGAAGACATGGCAAATACAGAAAACAGGCTAAGACAATGGACGCATTAACTTACATCTATAATATCTTGCCAGAATAAGATAATTCGTTCCACAGTTGCTAAGTGGGAAAAGGATGGTTGAAGAGTATGTGTTACGGTTTTGTTAGGTACAGCATTTATTAAGATGAGGAGGTTATTTGGCTCTTTTAGGAAGTAGTTTAGCTTCGAGCCTACCTGAATCCTTGTATGTAGTGTGGTGTGGAATTATGGAGGGGATGACGAAACTACTTATTCCGCATTGTTGCAGCTCTTTTAGGATGTATTTTAGCTTCAAGCCTGCTTGAATCCTCGTATTTAATGTGGCGCGGAATTATGGAGGGGATAGCCAAACAAATTGTTCCACATTGCTGCGAAATATGCACCTTGTTAACTATGCAGATGTAAACATTCAGGCTATGCACATAAAACATTCAAAATATGTAAAACATTCAGGCATTGCTCCATTAAAACATTCAGAAAAACCAAACCCATAGAGATTAGGATAACACAGTAATTGTGAACTCAACCACCCGTTTCAGCATCTAAGGACATGTGTAGTTCTAAAAACATTCAGGTGTCACTATAGTTAACATTCAGGGAATCAAACCCCTACTGCATACACAAATGCTCGATAAATACAGCTAATAATACACAGTGCTAACCTATACGAGTCACTTATTCTAACATTCAGGGAACAGATTCCTGTACCCTTTAGGGAGCACTTGAGTAGAATATAATTGCGTGGTTTTACAACAGTACAAGAGAAAAATAATACAAATACAGATGCAGGTGATGCCAATAACAAGTAACAAGCAGATTAAAACTTACTGTGTGGTGTGGGACACTAAGGACGCGCAGCAGCCATGCACAGCGCTAGAGATTTAAAGATGGCGCCTTGTGGGGTTAGGTCCTAGTCATAAGTTTTAGGATGGATGTAGACTGGAAGGGGAGGTACTGACCGAAAAGTCAGGGGAGGAAGAAGAAATATGATCAGTAGAATGCTCAGATAGGTGTTAGGTACTACTTTGGGGTATACTGTGTGTGTGCGTGGGGGGGAGGGGTTTGGAAAGCTGAGAGAGTGGGACAGAAGCTAGAAAAGTACCAGGAGCAAGGTGGAAAATATGTAGCTACAGTATAGGGAAGAAGAGGAAATGGGATAAGTTATGGATGAGCAGGGTGACAGCCAAATGAAAGAAATGTAGGACAGAGAGAAAAAACAATCAGTAGGTAGTAAAGGTAAGTTCAGAGTAAAGGTAAAGAAGGGGGAAAGAGGGAGAGTTCGATAGTGTTATAAGGGAAAAGATTTAAGAGTGATTTGAACTGATAGAGTAATGAGGAGTGACTAAGGAATGGCTATTTTATTCTAATGAGGGTGAGGAAGAGAGAGAGGAAGAAAGTTACTGGTGGGTGAAGACTGCCAAATGGTGGCCAAATCCTGCAATAGCAGGAGTGGTAGTCACTAAGAGAGACAGATAATAAAATGATGAAATAAAGCCTGAAAAGTTGATAAAAGAGAGGCTATGATTAGGCTGCTTTAGGAGGGCTCAGAGGTGGGAAGGGTATGGCTACTGGCTGTCCTGGCAGAGAGCGTGTACAGGCCACCTAGCAAGTTATACAGCAGTAACACAAATTAAAATGGGAGAAACTTCATTTGCACATACTTTCTATGGGATCCTTAGTGAGTTCAGTTTGGGTAGAAGCTTTTCTTTTTTCTGTTAGAGGTTGAGGCAACAGGGTATGGTAGATAATTGTTTTTTTAGATGTCCAGCAACTACGGTCGATTCAGTGGAAAAATGTAGGCTGGAAAGGGCAGGAAGTGTGTGGTGTGGGACGCTAAAGCCAAGATAGCGCAGCAGCTACGAACAGCGCTAGGGATTTAAAGCCCTGCAAAACTGCAGTGGCAAAACCATCTCTGGATTTAGAAAAAATAGGCATGTGGTAATGCTTGGTGAAGGTATGTACAGAGCTCCAGGTAGCAGCTACTAGGATGTCCGTGGTAAGGACGCATCTGAGAAAGGCTGTAGAGGTAGATGCAGCCTTGGTGGAATGTGATCTTATCCCCTGTGGGGTAGGTTTTCCATGGTGCTTATAGCAGAAATGAATGCAATGGGCTATCCATTTAGAAATGGTTTGCTTTGAAATGGCCTTCCCCTCTGCCCCTGCGGTGAAGCCAACTAACAGCTGTTCAGATTTTCTGTGAGGCTTAGTCCTGTCCAAATAAAATCTAAGTTGCCTGTGAACATCCAAAGAGTGCAGTATTCCTTCTCCTTTATTTTGTGGATTTGGGAAAAAAAGTAGACAAATGAATGGACTGATTAAGGGTCACACTAGACACCACCTTGGGCATAAAGGAAGGATTGATCTTGAGGGACACCCTGTCTGCATGGAAGATGATGAATGGCTCCACTGCCATGAGGGTCTGTAATTCAGACACTCTTCTTGCTGAAGTGATGGCTAGAAGGAAGGATGTTTTCCAAGAAAGGAATTTCAACTCTGCAGTTGCAGCTGGCTCAAAAGGAGGTGGAGTGAGTAACTTACATTTTTGGCCTCTCTGAGGAATTTCTTTAGATGGGGGTGAGAGAAGACGGGTTCAGTATTATAAGGAGCTGAAATGGTAGAGGCATGAATTTTAATTGACGAAATGGAAAGGCCCTTGTGGAGCATCTCTGTTAACTCATTCCCTCCAGTACAGTTCTTTTGAGTGTGTACCTTTAACTATCAGTGGGTGTGGCCTGAACCTTTAAAACTGAAGTTATCACCTTACAATTCTAACAAATACTCATTTACACAGGTCAAATATCAATATAATTGTGTTTGCCATCATGTATGCTTCAAGATAAAATATTCTGATACCTTGTATGTAGCATGTTTTTGGCATTATTAATAGAAGTATGAACAAGTAATATATGACACATAGAGGAGCAGTTGGAGGTAACTGCAGATGCACCTGGAGACATCACTCGAATGTAAGTACTGAAGAATATGCAGTAAGCTGGGCACCGTTGTGCCCATCCCCCGAGTCTGGCTCCAGGAACAGGATCTTTTCCATTTTTCAGCATAGGATTTTCTAGTACTAGGCCTCCTTGCCTCCAGAATGACATCTAGCACCTGCTTACTGAGGGATGTTATTGGAGAGCTCAAGGAATTAGCCAGGCTGCAAGGTTCAGGGTTTGAAATTGAGGGTGCAAAATCTGGCCCTCCTGCTGGAACAGCAGAGAAGGGGTCTGAGGCAGGTGCCATGGTTCCAGCAGTGACATACTGCGCAAGAGGGGGTACATCAGTGTTGGCGTGGCCAGTCTGGTGCAATCAGTATTGTCCTAGGTTTGTCCTGTTTGATCTTTAGCAGAATTTTCGAGAGGAGAGGCAGAGGGGGAAAGGCATAAACTGAGAGGCTTTCCCAGGTGAAGGACAGGGCATCCACTTTCCAAGCTTGACTGTGGGAAGTCCTTGTGCAGAATTTGTCCAATTGGTAGTTCTGAGGGGAGGCAAACCGGTCTATCTCTGGATTCCCCCATTTGTTTCTCAAAAGGTTGAATATCTTTGGTTCTAGTTTCCACTCATGTGGGTCCATGGGATTTCTGCTTAAGTCGTCTGCCAGTGAATTTAGCTTGCCTGCAGGAATTGAGCTTGTAGGTGCAAAGCTGTGTTCCACAGAGCCATGGCTCTTCTGTAGAGAGGGTACGAGTGGGTTCCCTCCTGCTTGTTTATGTACCGCATAACAGTGGTGTTGTCTGTCTTTACCAATAATTGTCCTTGAAGAATGTAGTCCTTGAAGGCTGTCAGGGAATTCTGTATAGCTAACATTTCTTTTTGATTGATAAGCAGGTACAGCTGACTCGGGTTCCATTTGCCCTGAATGCACTGCCCTGCCAAGTGAGCCCCCCATGCATAGTCTGATGCGTCTGTTGTTAGGGTTTGGATGGCAGGGGGTAGAGTGAATGGGAGCCCCTTGTTGTGGTAGCCGGCCTCTGCCCACGAAAGGAACTCTGTCTTTATGCAAGGAATGATAGGAATCATTGATTCCAGGTCCTGAGAATGTTGACACCATAGGCTTTTTAGATACCATTGTAGTTTCCTCATATGCAGTCTTGCATACGGAATTAGTAGACTGCAAGAGGCCATGAGCTCCAGGGCTTGCAGGATTTTCCTTGCAGATAGCTGGGTCTTTGTGGCCAGTAGTTTGAAGTAGGCTGTCAAATAAACTTGTTGCTCTGGCATGAGGTGAGCCATCTGGGAAGTTGTGTTCAAGCTTGCTCCCAGGAATACAATTTGTAGGCATGGTACTGGATGAGATTTCTTTTCATCATCTGGGAAGTTGTGTTCAAGCTTGCTCCCAGGAATACAATTTGTTGGCAGGGTACTAGATGAGATTTCGTTTTGTTTATGGTGTACCCCAGTGAGGTTAGAAGTTTCTTTACAAATACCAGATGTTTTAGTAGCATGTCCTGGCTTTCTGCCTGAATTAGACAATCGTCCAGGTATGGGTATATTTGAATATTTCTTTGCCTGTAAAATGCAATGACTGGAGCTAGACATTTTGTGACTAACCTGGGCGCAGTAGATAAGCCAAAGGGAAGGGCAGAGAACTGATAGCGCATGTAGCCTGCTCTGAAGCGTAGGTATTTCCTGCAAGATTCCCTTATTGGAATGTGCAGGTAAGCTTCCTTTAAGTCTAAGGTTGCCAACCAGGCATCTTTGCCTAGCATAAGAAGCAGCTGTTGAAGTGTTAGCATTTTGAATTCTGGGATTACCAAAAAGATGTTTAGAGTACAGTGGTCCAGGATAGGATGCCAGGAGCTGTCTCTTCAGGGTACCAGGAAAATTCTTGAGTAAAAACCTTGTCCTCTTTCTTCTGCTGGGACAGGTTGAATAGCCTTGATACTTAGAAGAGAGAGAACCTGCTGTTGAGCCTCTGCCCACTGATTTGGGGGTAGGTCTGGCCAACCATTTGGGGTTGGTAAGGTGTGGAAGTGGAATCCATATTCTTGGAAAACTGTATTTAAAACCCATTTGTCCTGGGTAATGAGTTCCCAGTTTTTTGCATGCAGGGCGAGCTTTCCCCCTAAGGGAGCAGGCAGTTGAGCAGGGCTTGGAAGGTTTAAGGTCAAGTCATTGTGACATTTTTCCATAGGGGATGTCTTACTACTTCCAGCTTTGGAAGTGGGAGCCCCCCACTGCTTAGGCCTGTGAGTACCTTGAGACTGTAGCCTAGGTGGTCTGCTGTTCCTGTGTTTGGACTGAGAAGGCCTGGAAGAGACAGGAAAGGACCAATTCTTAGAAGGCCAATGCCTGCTAAATCTGGGAGGCTGTACTTGCAGGAAATCTTTAACAGTTTGCATAGATTTAGCTTTTTCCTCCATCTTTTTAAGGACTACTGCTTTGTTGCCAAACAGGCGGTCTTGGTTTAAGGGAGCATCCAGTAATTTAGCTTTAACGTGATCTGGCAAATTTTGCTCCTTAAGCCAAGCATGCCTTCTAAGTACAGATCCACTGACAGCAGCCCTGCAAGATGCTTCTAAAGAGTCAAAACCACATTGCAAAGTATGTTTACCAATGTGTTCAGCAGAATGCATTAAATCCTGTAATGCTTTATTTTCAGCACAGTCAGGAATCAACATAATTTTCTGTTTAAGTAGTCCCATAATATGCTGCTGATACTTTAACATATGAAACTGGCAGTTTAAGGCCCTAATGGCCAAAGTAGCAGAAGTGTATAGCTTCTTACCCAATCTGTCTAAGGCCCTGGAATCTCTATCAGAGGGGGTAGGGTTTTTGGCAGTAGTAGCCTTAATGCCTTTAGGTCCTTGGGAAATGGTCTCTGGGTCCGCAATAGGATTCTTGAAGAGGAACTTGTGAGATTCAGGTACTCAGTAATACCTGTCAAGCTTCCTGGGAGCTGGAGGTAAAGTGTCTGGGTCCAGGCTAGATTCCAAGAAGGCATCATCTACAATGTCCAGGACAGGAGGGATAGCTAAAGGCGTGTATTGAGGGAGGGGTAAGAATTCCCTAAACCTCTTTTTGGAGTCAGAGTAATCCTGGCTTTCCCAACGGAAATGCTCCCTAAGAGTGTGCAAGGTTTCACCAAAAGAACAATCTTCTGGAGGGGAAGCAGAGGGAATGGAACACTCTGTATCAGAATTCTCATAGGTAGACAAGGGCAAGTCCTGGTAATCAGAAGAAACAGAAGTTTCAGAATCCGGATCAGAAGGAAAATCTGTTCTAGGTCTCAGAGGGTGAAGGCTGGCTTCCCCTAATTAAAGTAATAAGGTCTTCAGCCATTCTTATCATTTGTTTTTTAGGCATATGGGCCTAACCATGCGGTTTGGACATCGGTTTTCTAGGCGTGGGTCGAGTTTTAGACCTTGAAGAAGAAGATGGCGTCGGTTTGAAATGCAAGTCAGTAAACCTGAATACACCCTCAGAAGCCAGTGCCTGCACAGCGGCTCCAGACCCATCCAAGTTAGAGACATCCGCAGGTTCCTTAGTCGAAGAAGCATCTCATGGCATACTGGACTCCGAATGGGTCTCAGTAGAGGCCTACGAATCTGAAGTAGCAGGTATCAGGGGCTGAGAAAGCGCCTCACTGAGTACTGGCAAACTGGCGACTAGCTTAAGTGAAGCGTCGTCGGCAGCTTTGGACCTATGCGGTCTGTCTCTGTCTTTATCTTTATGTTTTTTCGGAATGTCGGTAGTCAGATGACTTATTGAAGCCATTTCTGGATAGTTAAACCATGTACCAAAATAATTTGCTGCAAAAAAAAAAAACACGACGACGAATAGTCCGGGGGTTGAATAAGGCACAAAACTGACAGCCAGGGACGTCATGGTCTGGGCCTAAGCAAGGAATGCAGTACGAATGAAAATCTTTATGAGGTATTTACTTTCCACAGGTAATACAATTGTTATCTTATACTGACATCGGTTAAGAGCAAGAAAAAGGGCCCCCAACCGGGTACTTAGCTTTTTTTGAAGACTTCAGTTCTGAAACTCGAAAACGAAAATTTCATGAGTCTGCCGACCAGCACTTTCAAACTGCTTCTGCTTCGGGCAACGCACGGCAAGAAAGACTGATGTAATGGCATCAGCTGCATGTTTTATACCCCTGACGACCTGACGTCATAGAAGAAGAGATAGCATCCAACGCAGGAATCCAAGACTTTGATATTCAGGCCGGCTGAGGGCTACCTGCAGGCAGATAACCCAAATGTAATGACTGCAACAGTGAAACACGAAGAACATCAAAGTTATTCAAAGTATTTTTTTTTTCTTCAAAAGAATAAACTTTTGATAGAACATTCCTCATACTTTCACAATATGTCGTAGCAAACTTTAACAAAGGTGTCTGACAATTTAAAATTCTGAAAATCAAAGTTGCAGAAATATACATTCATTTCCCCATACCCATCAATAAATTTCCCGATCCTTGTTAGAAAGAGTAGGATTGGAATGAACTTCGTGCTTAGCAGAAGTGGAGTCAATTAAGGCTATATCTGCTCGGTCAGGTTTGGGAATAGTGTATAAACATTTAAAAGACTGAGGACCTTTATATCTTAGGCAGCTGAATGACTATCTAAAAAACTGTATGCAGTAAGAAACACCTCCTCTAAAGCAGACAAGACAGGAGGAATGGGTGTAGGCTTTGGAAAATCCTTCTGTAACAACTTGTATTTTCTGAGGGACTAAGAAACCTCAGTATCTTCCCACTGAAAACACTGGGACATTCTAGCAATAATGTGAGAGAAAGAGAAACCCCAAAAGGAAGAATCAGAAAGTGTGCTCTCTTCTGGTCTGAATAAAAAATCTTTGGGTAAACACTGAATCTATCCATGCATCTACCTGTTCAGATTCAGAATCTGGAATCTCTTCAGGAAAAGAGGAATCCATCTTTCTTTTATCAGAAACTACCAAGATGGATCAACAGCCTGAATTAAACCCTGAGCTAAACCTAGTAAACTATTCCTATCCAAAGAAATTTGAGGAGGGACATAATACATGCCTGGTTTTCAATTTCTTTTTTTACAGGAGAAATGGGGCCAACTGCATTACTAACTGCTTCCTCAGGGATGGGCACAGCATTCTGATTTAATATTGAAACCTTCCCTGTTCCCTCTCCAAGATCCAGCAAGAGTGGCTCTCTCTTACCCACTGACGCAGCTCCAACAGCAGCAGAGGATGTGGCTAACACCCAGTCCATAGTTGCTGTAGGCGGTATACTAGTGGGATTCGGGGTTAAAAGGTAAGTGGTCTGAGGTACAAGAAATGGCCACAGCAAAGTCAGCCACCTGTGGCTAAGGCAAATTGCTAGCCTGCTGTGGTGGAAAAGCAGCTTGCTCAACTTTTTTTTTTTCTGGGAGTGGAAGAAGGACAAAATGTGGGACCAACAATCTGCTCCATGGTCAAGCTGAAAATGGTGATTCTTTCCTGGGAAAACAAGCAGTAAATGCTGGTAATACTAATAGTCCACAGAAGATAATTGTTTGACAGAAAAAAGCACTATGACAGCCCCACAATGGAAAATTAAACAATTTCTTCACAGAAAATAAGCTATCAGTTAGTTTATACTACTTCTAAAACTGACAGAAAAAAGGACTGCTAAGTTTAATATTACATTACAGTCTTGAGACAATCCAGTAAAACAAAACACTCGAGTTTTAAAATAACTTTCCTGAAGAGGAAAGTAATGAAATATTAGTAAATATAAGAAAATAGAAGTTTTTTCCCCCCAAATGGAACTTATCTGCTCAGCAAAGGGAAGCACAGACAGTTGACCCTCAAAAGCCTCAGAGGAATGTTCTCTTTGGCAGCAGTAAAGCTCCGAAGGGCTCCGTGCCCAAATTTGTCTTTTAGTCAGCTCATCTCAGGCTGCTTTGTCAGTTTGGCCGCATAGAAGATACCCTAAATCTTTGGAAACTGGCTGGCTATTACAGTATATCCTTGGCAGGATACAACAATACAGCTAAGGCTACTGCAGCAGTGATCAATATGAAGAAGATGTAAAAGTTTGAAGAGAGCAAGGCGAAGCAAATGGTTTTAGAACTAGTAAAGGTGCAAAAAAAAACAGCTGGATACTTTCTGTATAGCTGTTTAATTTATACTCAGAACAAATCATCAGGGAAGTAGGACTGCGTAAAGAAAATCTAAGTGTGAAACTGGCAGAATTAACAACCTTCACGCTGACAAATACTACATTACTGGCTGAACCTGAGGATGGTCTAAGGATTTGCGTATTAAAATTACATGACAATCTTGAAATGGTTTTAGCACATTAACATGAAATAGACAACAATTCTGGCAATTGGTAAAATCAATAAATATATTCTTGATGAAAAAGAAATAAAAGAGCAAATGTCTTCAGACTGTATATATCAATTATCAGTAATGAAATGATGTACAGCAAAGTAATCCACCACTGAATTGTTCTTGGAAGAACAGCCATGAAGAAGTTGGATAAGATCCTCAAATGCAGATGTATCTTTCTATATGAAGATTTGACTTGCCCAAGTTATATTTTCACCAACATCATAACGTTTTCCTAACGTACTGTAATTCCCCCTCTTCCACTCTCCCTTTTTCCCTCCCTGTCAGCACTCATCTATCATATACTTCCACCTTTCTCATTACCAGACCTAGATCCCTTTTACAAAGTCAAAAAATGTCTTACTTTCGCTTTCTGTTTCTTCAAAGAAATGTTCTTGTTGCAGAAATTGTAACTAAAGACTAAAGTAAATAATTTTGCAGTGTTTTCTATTACCGCCTACACTCGACACTCTCTGTGTCTTATTTAAATGTCTGTGTACAAATTTGAATGCAATATTATTTATTTCCAGCTATAGACCTCTTCACAGCTTATGTATTGGAGACACAGATGTATGACCATTGACAAAATTCTAATCAATGTATTTTTTATTATTTTTCGATATACTTATGTGTTTGAAACTTAACTATGACTTAGTTTATTGTACTCCATTCTCAGATGCGACTGAAACATGGTCCAGCTGGATCACTGCTTTTCTGCAGCTAAAATTAAAATAAACAAATAAGTTGTGCACTGAAGAAATTTTACAGGAAGAAATGAGATTATTCTTTTGCAAAAAATGTAACATGTACTTGGACTGCTCAAAAATCAATTATTATTGGTGGAGATAAAAAAATATATATATTCTCTGGAAGCCCAAATAACAAGACTTCATTCTTTTGTACTGTGGACATCATGCAAAAAGAAATATTATTACAAAAAGGCATCATGCTTGTCAAGGTTGAAGGTCAATGTAAAAAGGCACTCTGGCAATACAGTGCAGTGATACAATAACTATAGTGATGCATGTCCCTCGATCAGAAACTAGCTATCTGAAATAAGACAGAATACAGTTAAGGACAACTGTCCTTCGAACCACTGCGAGTCAAAATCAACTCGATGGCACATACCACCACCAATGAGCTTAGTACAGTATATAGTCTATTAAGAATTTCATTAAAAGGAAATTATTGATAAACTATGGCAGAGTGTATAAATGCTTTCAAGATAATTTCCAAGAGGATTTAAATTATATGTACAAAGAGTTGTGTCATTTGGAGAACAAGAGTTCTTACTTCATATAAATAAAAAAAAAAAAAAAAAAAAACAGTACTGGAAGAATTCCAAGTTGGATACTTTTTCATTTTGAAAATCAACAGACTGGCAAGAAAATTTGGGTGGTGGCCAAAAGTTGGATAACAAATCTAAGTACATGTGTACCACGGTTTATTATCAAAATTCCGAGTGAAGGTTCAATAACCACAGGATGTCAAAATTTGATTGGCTGAACCTGTGTTGTCGAACCTTCATTTGTGCGAGTGTTGGTTTAGTGAATGCTTTGTGCATTCATACATATGTGGTCAGCCTTATGACAAGAGATCGCAGATAAAGTGCAGATCAGGAAATTTGCCCTTTCCCCCACTGTAGTGCGATTGCGGAGTTGGAATATTTAATCTGCAGTGAGGGGTGGGAGCAGATGGGCACAGCCCCCTCATGAGAGATGCAGGGGGGGGGGGGCTTGCACCCCTGCTAAATAGTTGTGTTACATGGTATGTAGTGTTCAACTGCAGTCTATGGATGTCAAGAAAGGTTGAATTCGCTTAAGGAAGTGTGTTTGCGAAATTCTGACCTTCTCGACATTCAGTTTTGACCATCTGTTTAGATATTTTAGTTAGGATTTTATGAATGTCGACATTATGATAGTAAACCATGTACCACATCTGATGAAACAAAATAGTCTTACAAGTGGCACTGCACCCATGGGAATTTCTACAATACTACAAAAGAATGCACATAGATTTTTCAAATCCATTAATGAACAACATGTTTGTGACTGTGGTGGATATACATTTCAAATGGTGGAATCTGTTCCATATGAATGGGATCACACTGCAAGTTAGCATAAGTATCCTGAGAAGAATTTTTTTTTCTTTTAACTATCTATGGGCTACCACAACAATATGTACAGCCATTTGCTTTCATTGGAAGAATTTCATTATTTTTTAAAAAGTATATGGAATAATACAGTAAGCACTTTAAACTATCATGAGAAAGTTATCCAATACGTTATCTGATGTAGAAGACAAAATTTATAGTACAGGGCCAAACATAACTGTACTAGAAGCCAGTTACCTACAGAGTTGTCGCTTAACAGGTATATCTGAATACTGCTTGACCTAATTACACTGAGTGTAGGTGGTGATGTGAAAAAGAAACTGTACCTGCACTAATTTAGCATAATATGCAATAATTTAGCATAATAAGAATGACAATTCAGTGAGTTGTATTCAGGGTACCTTCTAGATCTGACCACAGAGGTCTACAGTGGATCCTGGACATAATTACTGGATTGATAGTTATGCAGTCTCATTTCATGCTGTAAGGACAGACACTGGTATCAATTACAGAAGGCAGTGATCAGCTGAGAAGTACAGTGACAGTGGACAGTCAAACAAGTAGTAGTGTGCCCAGGTGCAGAAGGAAAGGATTGTGATGATTAACCTCCATAAGAATAAGCGCAAGCTAGGCACTTCTTAAGAGTCTGTAATGCCAGGTTGTGACTGGAGTTTCAGAGGCTCTAATCAAGGTTAGGACTAAGACATTTGCATAGGGTTATGAAATTACTCCAGAACCTGACTTTTTAATTGGGAGTATTCAGTTTATAGTTCTTAGATCATTAAATGGCTATATTACCTACCTTAAGTCAAGGAAGGGATGCACAAAAACAAGCAAAACATTTTTTTTACACTAATGAAGAGTAATTATGTCTTTGAAAATGAAAAGAGCAAATAAAAAATTACACTAATGGGCAGTAATTATGCCTTTGAAAATGAGAGGATTAATAAGGTATACTAACGGTAACCAAATGACGGGACCTACTAGAGCACATCCTGAAATACAGAAACTGAAAGGTTGAAAGAACAGACTTACATATACCAATTCAGAGATGCCTTTTCTTGGGATATGTTCTTCTCCAAGGTATGGTGATCTCAAAGTTGGTATATACAAGTTCAGAGGGTGTGGGGGTGCACAGTGTTGCCTCCCCTGCAAAAAGTTAAAAGAAGAGAGATTTTTGAAATTTGCTTTTCTCTTATGTTTTTAATCTTATTTATTTGGCTTGTCAGTACCCATCATTTCAACTGCCAACATTTCATTAGGGAGCCATATTGAGCTTTGTTGTTCAGTATACTTGCAGTACTGGGCATGTGTGAAAGTGAGGCAGGTTGCAGTACCAAATGCATATGTGCGAGTACAGTCTTCAGACAATAAAGTATGTTTCTTCTCAAAATAGTATAGTCTAAAAGTGAAAACATAATATTTTCTAGGAATACAATACAGCTTCTCCCAAGTAGCAAAGTCTACATTTTCATTTAGCTAAACCATAATCTGAATAAAGGTATGACAAATCACTTATTCATTTTCATTATCATAAAATAATTATTTTTTAAACAAAAAAAGACATCCTTATTAAATCACATATGACATAGGCAATCTTACATTTGTATAAATGAAAAGCAAACATATTGGCAATTTCAGTTTCAAACATTATGGATCACAGATCTCGTTGAGACAACTGTACTTGCAAACATTATACATCACTTATAATATGTCCACTCATTGTCAGTTAAGTATTACATAGCTCATTCAAATCCTGCCTTCTTTTAAACCTCGTTCCTCCTCTGCATATAATGTTCTCACAATTCCCATTTTTTCCTGTGTAGTTTGCTCCTTCCCTTTTCTAAAGATCCCAATTCCAGTTACTTTATCTCTGTTACTATATTCACTGCTTCTAGTAAAGTTGGTTTAGACTTTGATTTTTATTTTCTAGTCAATGTTTTTTTTGGCAGCCACCATAATTAGACTCAGCAAGGCCTTACTATGTCTAGGCAATTCTGATTCTGTATCATAGCTCAAAAATATAATTTCCTTAAGTTACACCAGTTTGCTCACTCAGTACCTCTGACAGAGCAGTCTGCAGGGTATCTTCAAAGTCTGCCAACTCATTACACTCCCAGAAAATATGTTCCCAGTTACCTCCTTCTTCCTCATCACACCTCCAACATTTGCTGTTCTACCCAAGGAAAATTTATTTGGAATCTACTTAGGGTAGAAAAATACCTAAGTAAACACTTCCAAGAAAAGATCTTAAATCTTCTAGACTTTGTTGCATATTTGGGAGGGTTTACTATCATAATCTGGAAATACACTCGGTCAAGTCATCATGTCGTCAAAACATAATGGGGAAAATGAAAACATTTTTCAGTCCCAATTTCGAACCATGGTAAAGGCGAGTATTCGATATTTGCCGTTTTGAAAACGTGCCCGTTGAACTGCATGTGCCATTTGGACATCGATAATCGATATTCAAGCTTTGGTATGGTAGGTTTCAATGCTCCAAATCTTTGAAAGTATACCTTCGATGTTACTTTATTCGACAGAGTGTGTTCCCGGATTATGATAAGAAACCATATGGGAGACATACATCTACCCCCCCCCCATTGTCTCTTTATGAATTGTTTATCCAATCTATTTTCCCAATCCTTCCTAAGCTCTTCTGATTGATTCTTACAGTTGTCATGCAATATTTTATATGCAATACTAATTGTTCCCTTTTTAATGGCAGCTTCTTTTCTAGATTGTATTAAAAACTTTACCAGTGCTGGCCTTTCATTTAGGAACCCCCTATTTCTTTCTCTTTGCCTATACTCTGATACCAATCCTTGATAGGGAAGGCAATCTCTAACCTGCAGTCCAAATACATTCTTGGAGTCTTCCCTTTCTAGTTATTTGCTACCAATACCCTGGATCCTTTGCCAATTTTCTCCAATAAATTCCAGCCCCCTCTTCCATAACTGTAAAATTATTGACCAGAAAATTAATGTTATGTACTCACCGTAACTATGCATTTGTGTTGTCTATTTTCATTCTTCTTCAACGACTGGTTCCGACTTGGCCGCATACACTAGACTTTGGGATCCAACCCACAATGCTCCAGTCAACTAGTAATACCTCATGTAGAGAAATAAATGTGTGTACAGCTGTAAGAAGCTTTCCAGGGGCTTGCACAAGTGTATAAATACTGAGCACGTGTGAGCCTGACTGCCATTTTTGTAGTTAGCTGTTGAGATGTAAGAATATATGTCTGTGTAGTATGTCTATTAATCAGTTCATTTATATTTTGTCATGCTACTATCCATCCTCATACGTTTCTATGTAATAAAGCATATAAACGAACTATCCCGCCTGTTCATTATCTATACTAGAGAGGGACAAGTGACCTGGTGCCAGAAGTGGCATGTATAAAAGGGACATGTTGCCAGAATGGGATCCAGATTCCTCAGCTTCGAGACCGAGAGGCACATACTTAGGACTGGAGGAATGTACAGGAGTGAATCATCCCTACTGCATGTATAACTTGCAAACCAGGTCAGAAACGAATTTCAGGTATTAAAACTTGCTCAAGCTATTTCATATTCACAAAATATGAAAAAAGGCATTCAGAATGCTCTAAACTAATTTCTAAGTAACATAAACATCTGATATTATGATATATTAACAGAAATATTCAAAATAATTACAGAAAATGTTTGAAATAAACTCGAAATTGCATAAAAATAAATAAAATAAGGGAAAAGTCCCCATTTTCTTTGCTAAGCAATACTTTTTCGCATTAATCCAAGCTATTAAAGTTGTCTGAAGTGTATAAAGTGTTTGCATGTTTGTGCAGCATTACAGTACAGTTATTTTGCAAAATACAGCCATTTCAGAGCATATTTCACAAAGTACAGTATTTCAAAGAGTTTCTTGTGCATTTGACTGTTATTACAAGTGCTGGCTGTGTTCTTGTTCATATATAATTACAAGGGCCATATTTTTTAGTGTGTTTGGGTATAATTTGTTGGGATGGCACATGGATTTCGAAAACCAGGTCCACTTGTGTTTGACAGTAATACTGCAGAGAAATGGAGAGTGCTTGAGCAAGAGTACGATATTTTCATACAGGCTGCATTTTCCAATAAAAATGACTGTACAAAGGCATTTATTCCGCTTAATTTAGCTGATTCAGAAGCCACTGAAAGGGAGCGTTCATTTGTGTATCACCTGCTGCCTTTACAGGAGAGGGGGAAAACCATCATATAGTTGTACTGGCTGAGTCAAGGGAGGACCCCAATTGCTTAAAATGTAAATTTAGAGAAATGTGCAACTCCAAAACGAATGTTACAATGGAAATACACTTATTTTGCAAAAGGGATCAAAAGCCTGGGGAAACTTTTGCAGCATATATAACAGACTTGAGAAATAAAACTAAAATGTGCAGATATGGTGATTTAAGGGATGGGTTGATAAAAGACAGACTTGTGTGTAGTATTAAAGATGATGCTGTGACAAAGATTTTGCTTCGTGACAGTGATTTAACTTTGAATAAGGCCATTGAGATTTGTCAGATAGATGAGCTTACAGAAAAGCACACAAATATGCTTACAAATGAGAGCTGCATACTTCCAGTAACTTCTAAAGCCCGTGTTGATAGTATGTAGCACGTGGTTAAAAGAAACAGACCCAAGCACATGCTGACTGTTGCAGCTCCTGTAACACTCACAGGGAGACCCCATAGCTTTCTAGCAAGTTCCAGAGCGCACAGAGTCTCAGTGAAGCATAAGAGTGAGTCGGCAAACTGAAAGAATGGGCCCCCACACAGTTTTACAGCCAAATGTCGTAATTGTGGTGCAAGTCATGAGCTTAAAAGGGAAAAAAGTTTAGCTTTTCGTCAGCAATGTCACAGATGCAATAAATGGAATCATTTCAAAAGGTTTTGTAAATCAAAAGGCACACATTCTTTTATTAAAAGGTAGCATTCAAAGAAACAAGTTTACCAACTTGAAAGCTGTGACTACTTTTTATGTGGATGGTGTGTCAGTGCTTCAGGAAACAGTCAATGCAGTAGATTTATGGACAAAGAATGAAGTATTTTATATTGTTCGAATAAATGGAAGACCCACAGAGCTCAAAGTTAACACAGGTTCAAAATGCAATATTATGTATGCAGAAACATTTGCTAGAGTATGTGCTAGTGAAAAGTTGATTTTGCAAAGTGTGCAAAGCTTGTTGCTTATGGTGGTGAAGAGATTCAAACTGAAGGCACAGTAGTACTTTCATGTTACTCTGTTGGAAGAAGCTACGACTTCTTATTTTATGTGGTCAAAAGGCATGTACAGTCATTATTAGGGCTCAGACACGGTTTAAAAATGGGACTGCTTTCATTTAACAAGAAAGTCCATCATGTTAGTTTGAAAGACCACTGCCGTAATTTCGCCCAGTATATTTTCTCTACCTATGTTAATCTTTTCAAAGACAAACTAGGCAAGCTTCCAGTTGTATACTCCATGAAGTTAGACCCAGATAATATCAGCCCAGTTGTTAGGCCAGCACAGAAAGTTCCAGTAGCTATGCAGAATGAAGTCAAAGCCGAGTTAGACAAAATGGTGTAACAAGGTGTAATTTGTCCAATCGAAGACCCAACTGAATGGGCATCTTCCATGGTGGTAGCTCATCAGAAAAGTTCAGATGATATCAGAATATGTATTGATCCACAAGATTTGAACAAACCACTGAAAAGACCTCATCATCCAATGTGTACAGTTGAAGTTGCAGCTCTTATGCCAAATGCCACTGTTTTTTCTGTCTTGGATGGAAAGAGTTCCTTTAGGCAAATTTTGCTCAACAAGAAATCCTTGTTGCTTACTATGTTCAGTACTCCTTTTGGCAGGTACAGATTTTTGCGAATGACATTTGGGATAAATTCTGACAGTGAAGTCTTTCAATGTGCAATGGAGCAACTTTTTTCTGGGTATCCGTTTGCTATTCTTGTAGATAATATTCTAGTAGGAGGTAATGGTGAAGCTGAGCATGACAAAACCTTCAAGAAAGTTCTAGAAAAAGCACAGATAGGCTAAAGGCCTTATCCCTCTACTCAGTCTCATTCAGACTCGTCAGAGGTGACCTCTGTCTGGCATAAAAAGCCATCTTAGACCCTGCCTTGATGGAACTGCTACATATCTGCAAGTCAAGCTCCACTCCAGTAACCCACACGCGCGACCTCAACCTGGTCTGTAACAACAGGACTTGCTAGCCGGACAAATTTGTGTCCCAGAGACTCCCCCTTCTGTGGAACAGACTCCCTCTCCACATCAAGCAGAGTACATCATTAACCTTTTTTAAGTGCAAACTGGATGGGGAGTAGAAAATACATCACTAGGATTCCACCTGTGTCCCTGCTGGTCAGGGGCATTGGATGCGGACTTGTCGGAACATGGGCTAAATTCTTGGCTAGGCTTGTAAGGGCCTCAGGGCCAATAGCCCTGTAACTTCCTATGATCCTAATAAAAAAAGAACAGTAGAGTAGGGGCTGTAACCCTGAACAAAAGGTTCCATAATATCCACAAGATCACTCCAGAAGATGAAAGGATGGGGGAAGGAGGGTGGGGAGTTGGAAGTATAAAAATGGACAACATAGATGCATAGTTATGGTGAGTACATAACGTTAGCATCCGATGTTGTCCTTTTCATTCATTCCTCAATGATTGGGATAGAGTCCCCAGCTACATGAATCTTTGTGTCCCTCGTGGAAGGACATTCCAGAGACCTGCAAAACCAAAAGGAGCTCTGTTTCTGGAGGCCAAATCTAGTCTGAGATGAGCAATAAAGTTATGAGCATTACACCAGGTAGCTGCTGCACAAATGTCATTAATGGAAGTTCTAGACCAAAAAGCAGAAGATGTAGCCATGGATCTAGTAGTATGTGCTTTAGGAAGCTTTGATAGGGAGAGGCCTTGCTAAGTATAAACAAAAGGAATGCAATCGATAATTAATTTTGCCAGGGTAACCTTAGAAATAGGTGAATCCAATCCGTTCAGGGAAAAAGAAACAAGTTGTTCCATCTTCCAGAAATCTTCTGTTCTGTGGAGATAAAAATGTAGTTGTCTATTTACATCTAACAGATATAGTATGTACTCTTCCTCGTTAGAAAAATTAGGGAAGAAGATAGGCAAATGAATTGTTTGACTGATGCTCAATTTAGATGCTATCTTCAGCAAGAAACATGGATTTGTTCATAAAGTGACTGTCTTAGTGAAAAATAATGTAAAGGGATTTGGAAGACAGAGCTTGGAGTTCAGAAATTCGCTTCACATATGTAATAACTATGGGGATACAAGAGAAGGTCTGGATTGGGCTCCAGTATCCATGGAGGATATTGAAGATAAGACCAAAGGAAGGAGGACCACACTTGGCATGGCCAGAAGGGGGCAATAAGGTTAGCCAAGTTCTTCAACCATAGCATTTCCTGTAAGAATTTTGGAATCATAGGTAATGGAGGATATGCATAAAAGAGACTATAGGGTCAAACGTGGACTACAGCAGTTCCCAGTACGGGCACTGCCATGAGAAAGACGTTGGGAGAGACTGCCCACTGCCACACTCTCATTGCCTCTTGACAAAGGGAGAAAGATTGGGTCCCCCCCTGTTTGTTGATGTACCAAACCACAGACATGTTTGTTGGTCTGTATTGCAATTGTCCCCACAGGAAGAGCATCTCGAAAGGCCTGCAACACTTGTAGGACTATCTCTCATCTCTAGGACATTGATATGTGAATTGGTCTTTTGGGGGGACAACATGCCGTGGACAGTCTGTCCTAAGGAATGGTCTCCCACCCCAATAAGGAGGCAAATTTATGGTCACCACGGCTACTGGAGGGGACATAATGGGATGGCCTAGGTAAACTTTGTCTGACTGAATCCGCCAATGAGGATGATCTTTGCAGACTCAAGTGAGTTTGACTGGAAAAGAAAAAGGATGACATAGAATAGACCACTAAACAGCTAGAGTCAATTGGAGAGCATGTATATAAAAACAGGCCATTGGAACGAAGGGTATGGCTGCTCCCATCGAACCTAGCACCTGAAGGACAAGTTTGGCTGGAGGAGAAAGGTGAACAAGAATATGCTGTATCTGAAATGCGATTGTGTCCACACAATGTAAAGGAAGAGTGGCTATCTGACTTACTGTGTTCAACTGAGCACCCATGAACTCCAGGCTCTGAACAGGTTGTAGATGAGATTTGGAGGTGCTGACAGAAATGCCTAGCCTTTGACAAAGTTGGAGCAAATAGTCCCTGAACTGTTCTAAGAGATGCTTGGTTGGGGCAGTGAGAAGCCAGTCGTCTACATATGGAAACACTTGCAATCCCAGCAATTTCAGTTGAGCTGCTACCACTGCTACCCTTTTGAGTTACTGTATGGGCATAGCATGAAGGGGCCCTTGGATTTGATTTGTGATGAGTGGGAGGATGAGAGTTAATCCCACAAGGAGTCTATTGTGGCATATGTCCTAAACCTCAGGACAAGGCTTAGGGAGCTAATGGGTGTGGCCCAAGAGAACCTAGCAGGAGCCCAACAGCAGAAAAAGGTCTGGTATGACTGGAATGCTCAAGCCCAACAGTCTGCTGTGGGACAGCAGGTTATGGTGCACATTCCTGTCAAACACAATAAACTGCATGCAGCTTGGGAAAGACCCTACAAAGTGGTAAGGAAGGCCAGTGATGTTAACTATATGGTAGAACTGCTAGGCAAGAGGCAGGGGCACAAACTGTACCATGTTAACATGATGAAGCCTTACCATGATAGGAAGGCCCTTGTGTTGAGTATTTGCAGTGGGTTGCACGATGAGTCTGAGAGGGATCTGGTGACTGATCTCAGTGAGGCTCGGACTGAAACCTCAGTGGGAGGATGTAACAATGCCCCAGCTCCTATCCCCTACCCAGGTTTGAGAAATCCGACCAGTGTTATAGGAATTTGGAGACATGTTTACTGGGAAACATGGGTGCACCCACCTGTTGCAGCGCCATAGTGGGGTCAACAATGCCAATGTAGATGAGATATCAAGACAGGGTATGAGTTAATTTATCTCCAGACAGGCTCATTCCTCTCAAGCAACATTTTTCCAGGGTCACTTGAGAAACTACCTTGAGTCTTCAAAGGGGGGAAGAGATGTCATGATGTGTGGTAGTGCCAGCTATACCAGAGAGAGTATGGCAGTGCATGTGTAACATATGCCAGCATAGCTAGCTGGAGTTTTGTAAATAATTTTATGTCATTTGTTTATCAAACTGATTTGTACAGATACTTGTGTTAAAAATATATCTGTACAGCTGCTTGTGTTAAAAAAAGGTATCAACAGTGGGTCATGCTGGACAGAAAAGAAATACACACATATGTCAGGCTGTATTGTGGTAACTGCTCAAATGTATATATAGCTTAACACAGGATGCTGGAAGGAAAGGGATTAAGCTCAGCCTAGCTTACCTTAAGAAAAAATAGCTTGAAATTAAATTACTTGGTTTAGGCCATAAAGATTTTACCTCACAGGCCTGAATGCAGCCAGAGACACAATGTCTGGTCTGGAATTCTACTCTTATTGTTCTTAGTGGTGAACCAATTGCTACCCTGGGGTGCCAGAAAATGGCTGGTTAGTTTCTACAACACGGATGAAAGTATTGGAATTGTTTTACAGTCTCCAGATGCCTTAGCAAAGCTCTAGGTGTGTACTGTGACACGTCTGTGCTATTTTCTGGTCCAGGTTCTAGTTGGGGGGTAGTGTTGGAACCAGTCAGGTGACCAGACATTATGTCATTCCATAGCCAGCACTTAAATTGTACTTAAATATTACTGACAGATGTGATAGTGACACTCAGCACCTCTGTTATTGGAACTTACACAAGACCACTCATCCACTTCATCTTTCCTTGCTTTAGTAAGTAACCAGGGAATTGTAATTCTTCAGTCAGTTAGGAAAATAGTGAGATTAGCTAAAAGTATTGCATTTCGGTACCTATCTGAGTCTTTCTATCTGTGTTATTTTTTTATATTTCCTGTCAATTGAAACTCTGGTGCTCATTGTAAATAGATATTCAGTACTTTCATGTTTTCTATTGTATTATTTATTAATAAATATATCTAAACCTTTCATTTTGGCTGTTTTTTTAGAAAACAGCTTAACATCTGAGAATAATTGCATTTATTTGGTGACACTGTGGGCTTCATGCTCCTGAAAGTCTTGCGCTTGGTTAATACTACCATTTGTATAAGTATTAATTTTACTAAGAGTAATTGGATATCCTGGGTAAGAGCCTTAAAGTAGCTGGTTGGTGGCAGTGAATCTACCTTATAGTCTGGCAGAGGGTGCATAGCTGGTAAATCTTTGTCAGCCTTTCCCTTGTGTGTCTGTGTGTGTGTCAGGTACTTGGAACAGGGACATAGAGCACTGATTTCTGCAGAGATAATTGTGAAGTCTTATTTGGGGCCTGGAGAAGTTGTCTAGCCCCAGGTCTGGAGTGTGGTCCGTGTGTGCTCTTAAGGGAAATTGTGCTTGGTGCAGAGAGCTGCATCTGAAAACACTGTGTGTATTTATTTTTTGTTCTAAGTGAATGTTCCCCACTGGTGTCAGTGGTGAGGATTTAGGCTCCTTTATTACTGACCCAGAGGAGGGACGTCACAAGAGCACTGACAAACAAAGACTTGAAGGGCTCTGCAAAATCAGATAAGTGCACCCAAACATGACTCCTGATAGAAATGATGGAACCCGCTGCCCTTGAGTTTCCTTCAGCTACATGTAAAATGAGCCTCTTGGAAAAACTGAAAACAGACTGCCTGCCAGGCAGCCAGATGAGAAGTCACAGATGACTGGACTTCTTCAAAAATGGATCCTGAGAGGGTATTTGACAGCTCCTTAATCACATTCCTCTGTAACCTTGTAAAATGTGCCAAATAATTCAGCTACCTTAAAGTGACAGTCACTGAAGCATAGACATGCTTCCCAAACCTGTCCATCTCCCTAGACTCCCTGTTGGGGGGGGATGAATAGTGGAACTCTCCTCAGCAAGTTCCTTTTTTGGTGGCCGCCGACACAACCATGGCTTCATTGGACTCCCCTTTCCCCCAAAAGTGCTTGTCCATAGGTGGTGCCATAATCTTGTCTGGTCTCCTAGGTATGGGTTCAACTGTGTCGAGTTCCTTCCACACCCACCAAGAAACCAACTCAATAAGCTCGTAAGCAGGTGGAGTTACCCAGGAGGAAGAGGGGCCAGTACTAAAAGCATCCAGTAATACAGACTCCTCGGATGAAGGGTTACTGAGCGCCCACCCACCTCTCTGCTTTAGGATTTCAAGGATGTCTCCAAATGTGACATCTTCAGGAGGTGACCATGGGGACCTTTTGCCTTCATCAAAGTCTATATCTTCTGTGATCGACTCCACTGGGGAGTCCAAGTGCTTCATCTTACACATCTTCTTCTTAGGGACCTCCTCAGTGAGATGCTGTAAGGAGGTATCAGAAGAAGTCAAGATACCCTATTGGGAAGCCTGGGGTTCTTGTACTGCCTGTCCCTGTAAAAAAGTGTGATGAGGCTCCAAGCAGAGAAACATCAAGACTGAAAACTGAAGATCCAAGGGGGTTGGAACCATCTGTTCTGCTAAGGGAGAGAAAACTCTCTTCACAGCCTCAAAGGCAGACTGCCCCAGAGAAGGAGAAGACCTCAGTTCTGAAAAGACAAGCTTTTGGACCACTGTCCCTCCCTAATCCGATGGCAACCCTCTCGAGACAAAAGTTGGAGCTGAGCTAACGTTTAGCAAGGCTCCAAGGTGCAAAGACAGCTCCGACAACTTCAAAGTCAGCTCCAACACCTCAGACCTGACAGGGAAGCATCTGTTCAGACAGCTCTGTGGAGTTGACTGAACTAGAGTACTCACAGCATGCTTCTGATCTGAGGATAACACTATCCTCGGATCAGAGTCAGATGGAGCCGGATGGCTCTGATCCAGGGACTCAGATGAAGGAATCAGTGGAGGAAATGATGGAGGTGTCGTTGAAGAACGGAACTCCTGACCCAAAGGGGTAGGAGCCAGTAAGACACACATCTGATTCTGCACTGACAGGCTCTTCCACACCACTCTTTCCACATCATCTTCCATCCAACTTCTGGAGGAGAGAGTGGAAGCTAAAGAGCGAGCCTAGCTCTTTCCAAAAATGGTGATGGTACCCTGGACAGTACTAGGTCTACAGAAGGCAAATATCTAATCCTAGGTAGGTAATCATGTCCTGATTCTGTAGTCGGATCCGACAAATCTTCTGTCAGATCCAATATCTATTCAGTTGGATTTGATTTTGACCTTTTCTTAGATTGCTCCAAGACCTGGGTGGATGTAGATGGTGTCAGAGAAGAAGATTTAGATATTGCCTCTCCAAAGGCAGAAGGAAGTAAGCCTTTCAGAATGAGTTTGTTTTTTCTTTGAACTAAGGTTCTAGGGTTAAAAGCATGACAAATGGAGCAATCTTCCTGTAAATGTAAAGGCGCATGGCAATACACACAAAATGTCGGCATCAGACATAGGAAGTTTATGCCCAAACTTTACACATTTTTTAAAACCAGCGGGGACTTTTTCCTCCATGACTACCACAACGTCAAACAACAACAACAATAGAGATGTGAAGACTGATAAATTAGATTTTATTTTGTTTTTGGATTGAACTAGAAATAAGGAAAAAGGGAAGAAATGAAATGAGAGATCCCAGCGATGGTAAAATAAGGGTTGCACCAAGTGTAAAAAGGAAATACTATCAGTAGTATTTTAAAGGCATACACAGTACCAGTGAGGGTAAGGGATAGAAACTGTATTGAAAATACAAGAGAAAGAACAAAGAGAAATATTAAAATTTGTAAGAAATATAAAGACTTGTCTATAAATCACTCCAGAGCTATGGTAAACCATGTCTTTCACTAAAAGTGGCAAACGAGATCTGGGGTAGTTGGTATTGCTGCATTATGGGTAATGGAGAAGTTCAAGAGTTTTTGGTTGCCACGAGCTTTAGCGATGGCAGACTCAGATCAGAGGGATTGGATCTGAACTGATTAGTTGAGGATAGAAAGAAAATTGATAACATCAGATCAATAGTTTCTGCATCAATTTCAGTAATAGCTAGAAAATTAAGTATTATCCATTTTAGTAACCAGTTAATTTGGATGAATAATGTAAGGGACAGATTGGGTGGCCACGGTGGTGCAGTGGTTAGCGTTGCCACCTCACAACAAGAGGTTCTCTGGTTCGATCCTCTGCTGGGGTGCCTTCTGCGTGGAGTCTGCATGTCCTCCCTGTGGTCGCGTGGGTTTCCTCCGGGTGCTCCAGTTTCCTCCCACATCCCAAAGACATGCTGTAGGTGGATTGGACACTCTAAATTGGCCCTAGGTGTGTGCGTGTGCATGTGTGCCTTCTTTGGAAGGTTGGGCGCCGGGCTGGCAACTCGACACTGCAAAACTCCACTGCCAATCATGAGCGGACAGGTGATCCGCTGTGGCGACTCCTAACCGGGAAAAAGCCAAAAGAAGAAGAAGAATGTAAGGGACAGATTGATGAAAAGAACATAATTCATTTCAGTTATAGACAAAAGATTTTCAAGTATCAATTATATTAGTGAATACCAACATGAAAGTGTTAATATAATGGAAAAGGGTTTTCTTATTTTCCATTTCCATTATAGATTCATACGCAAATACTAGGCTAGCTTCTCTTGGGGTCATTTTAAGCCTAGCCAGTTTCCCCTTTTTGTGTTTGAATTAACCTATCCTATTTGGATAGAGACTGGCCTTACTCATCCTATAGCTGATAATTATATATTACCTCTAATAAAAATAACTGAAATCATACCACAGATAATTTGAGGGGACCCTTGCATGGGATGAAGCATTTAGAAGCTGCCTCTGTCCATTCTTTGTACAGGAGGCAGTCCTGGAGTAAATTTTCTGTTTCCCATCCCTAGATCCAACTTTCACTTGAATATAGACAGGGATGAACTTTGTTTTATGTGGCTTGAGAGTCTGTTTCAGAGCAGCCATATCCTCTGTGAGACATACCTGTCCCTCCAAACCACTCTGTTGATGTAGAAGTGGTTACATTATGTTAACTGTAAGTAAATAAAGCTCTGTATTTAGGTTGATGAAGCATTAGAAACATTTTTCTGCAAAATACAAATGCAGAACTGAGGAAGTGCTATCAGTACACAAGTTCAAGTATAAAAAAAAAGTACAGTTTTGTACCTACCATAAATGTAGATGTCCGAGAGGTATGCATCTGCAGTCCTAACAAATGGGTTGTCCTGTCGTCAGGCAGCCCTTCGGTCGGCCGGATTCCAAAGTCTGGGTCTGGCCTCGGCTGATGTCGCACTTCACCCGACGTCATAGCTGCAGTTCTTCGGATATAAAGGTATCAGCCGACGCCATTTTCCTCAGTGTTTCTTGCCCCAGATGCCAGGTGCCCTCTAGGAAGGCTAAATTTGGATAAATGCAAATGATTCCAAACAGTAGAGAGCAAATAAAAATAAACAGGTATATACATATATATATATATATATATATATATACAAACAAATACACCATAATAGATTCCCCCAGCTAGCTACAAGATGGGCAAATACCCTAGGAGTACCACAGAGGGGAAGGAGGGAGGGTAATCCTGACTGCAGATGCATACCTCTCGGACATCTACATTTATGGTAGGTACAAAACTGTACTATGTCCTTCAAGGATGCATCTGCAGTCCTAACAAATGGGTAGAATACCATAGCCAAACTGGGGGAGGAGGAAAAATAAGATTATGGTGTAGTTAAGATCCCTTGCAAAACAGCAGTGGCAAAACCTGCTCGGGATCTGGAGTATAAGGGTAGATTATAATGCTTGGCAAATGTATGCACGGAGCTCCAAGTAGCAGCCTCTAAAATGTCTTTGGTAGCCACTCCTCGTAAAAAGGCTGTAGTAGTGGCTGTAGCCCTTGGGGAGTGGGGTCTGATGTTTTCTGGAGTTGTCTTTCCATGGTAAGAGTAACAAAATCTAATGCAATTTCCTATCCACTTAGAGATTGTCTGTTTTGAAATTGCTTTTCCTTCCATTCCTGTTGCATATGCTACCAGTAGCTGGTCAGTTTTTCTATTGCTCTTGGTCCTGTCCAGGTAGTAGCGCAATTGCCTATGTACATCCAAGGTATGTAATAGTCTTTCTCCCCTGTTCTGTGGGTTGGGGAAGAATGTAGGCAGGTGGATAGCTTGGTTTAAAGATACCCTGGAGACCACCTTTGGCATAAAAGTAGGATTAGTTCTCATGAACACTCTATCTTGATGGAAGATAAGGAAGGGCTGTACTGCCATTAATGCCTGTAGTTCAGAAACCCTTCTTGCTGAAGTGATTGCAAGCAGGAAAGCAGTTTTCCATGATAAGTACTGTAATTCTGCTGTTGCTGCTGGCTCGAAAGGAGGGAGTGTCAACTTTTCTAGCACAAAGTTCAAGTCCCATGCGGGCAATGGTGGCTTCCTTGGTGGTTTTACAGTTTTAATTCCTCTCAGAAACTGCCTGAGTAGAGGATGTGAGAAGACTGGAGGGTCCATGTTGTATTCTGCTGAAATAGCTGATGCATGAATCTTAATGGAAGAATAGGACAGGCCATTGTGGAAAAGCTCTGCCAAGTATTCCAGGATGTTAGCTATGTTTACCAGTGACACATTTTCTCCTTTGCTGCACTCCAAATGAGATATCTTTTCCAGTTTGCTGAATAAGTTTTCCTTGTTGAGGGTCTCTGAGCCTCCAAGATAATGTCTTTAACCCTTTGAGATAAATCTGGGTTATTTTGTCTTATGCAATGTTCCAGGCAGCCAGCTGCAGTGTTTTCAGGTTTGGATGCAGGGTTTTGAAGTTGTTCTGTGTTAACAGTAAGGGAACTAGGGGCAGAGGCCATATTTGTTCCCGAGACATGCTCCTCAGTAATGGGTACCAATGCTGCCTCGGCCAGTCTGGAGCTATCAGGATGATCCTTGGACGGTCTTCTTTGATCTTCAATAGTACCTTGTGCATCAAAGGAAGAGGTGGGAATGCATATGCTGTCAGGTTTTTCCAACTGAAAGATAGGGAGTCCACCTTCCAAGCAAGTGGGTGGTATGCCCTCGTGCAGAATTTTTTCAATTGGTGGTTATGTGGGGATGCGAATAAGTCTATTTCTGGTAGTCCCCATTTCCCTGTAATGGATTTGAAGATGTCTGGATGCAGCATCCATTCGTGGGCATCTGTGGTAGTTCTGCTTAGGATGTCTGCTAGTATATTTTCTTTTCCTGGTACAAATATTGCTTGTAACTGAATGTTGAAGCTCAGGGCCACATTCCAGAGGTCCATTGCCATCCGGCATAGAGGGTATGAATGTGTGCCTCCCTGTTTGTTGATGTACCACATAACTGTGGTGTTGTCCGTCCTTATCAGCAGTTGACCCTGTTGAAGAAATGGTCTGAATGTCTGAATTGCCAGTTTTACTGCCAGCATCTCCTTTTGATTTATGTGTAGGTTCAGCTGGTCTTGAGTCCATAAGCCTTGTATGCACTTGTCCAGCATGTGCGCCCCCCAACCGAGGTCTGAGGCGTCCGTTGTGATAGTCTGGCTTGGTTGAGTGCTGTGGAAGGGCAGCCCTTTGTTCGATTGACAGGCCTAAGCCCACCATTGGAATTCTTGCTTCAGGCATGGAATTATTGGAATTTGGGTTTCTAGGCTGTGCTTGTGCTGAGACCATAAATTCTTTAGGTACCATTGTAACTTTCTCATATGTAGTCTGGCATGTGGAATCAATATTATGCAGGATGCCATGTAACCCAGGGCTTGCAGGACTTTCCTTGCTGTTAGCTGGTTCTGCTTTGTTAATGCCCTGAAATAGAGAGGAAGGTGCTTCTGTTTTTCTGCTGTGAGGGATGCCATTTGATTTGATGTGTCCAGCTCTGCACCCAAGAAAGTTATCCTTTGGGATGGTATCAGCCTTGACTTTTTTATATTGACTGTGTATCCCAGGGTTTGTAGTAGATGAATGACCTTTTTCAAATCTTTTGCTAATTTGTTTTTGTTGTCCGCTTGTAACAGGCAGTCGTCCAGGTAAGGGTAAATTTGAATTCCCTGAAGCCTGCAATGAGCAATTACTGATGCCAGGCATTTCGTGAATACTCTGGGCGCAGTAGATAAGCCAAAGGGCAATGCTGAGAATTGATAATGCTCTGATCCTGCAAGAAATCTGAGGTATCTTCTGCAATTTGGTCGTATGGGGACGTGCAGGTATGCCTCCTTGAGATCTAGAGTTACCAGCCAAGACTCCTTGCCCAGCATGGGAAGAAGCTGCTGTAGGGTCAGCATTTTGAATTTTGGAACAATGAGGTATGTGTTTAGAGCGGACAGGTCGAGAATAGGTCTCCATTGGTTTTCTTTTCTTGGCACCAGGAAAAGTCTGGAGTAAAATCCTTGCCCTTGTTCCATAGACGGTACCCTTTCTATAGCTCTCATCCTTAGTAAGTGGTGTATTTGTTCTAGAGCTTTTGTCTTCTTATTTGGAGGTAGGTTTGGCATTCCTCTCTTCCTTGGCAGAGTATGGAAGTGAAACCTGTAACCTTGGTCTGTTGTCTGTAAAATCCATTTGTCTCCTGTGATGTGATGCCAGTTTACTGAAAATAAGGCTAGTTTTCCGCCTAAGGGTGTTTCTAGTTGTTCCCTGGTAGGCGGTCTCAGAGCCAAGTCACTGTGATTGTCCTGTGGAAGTGGTGGTGGCTGGATCTGTGGCAGTACTTCGCTGGTTGTTAGGCTGCCACTGACGTCCCCTGTAGGCACCTCTGGATTGACCCCTGCCTCTTGGGCGCCTGTTCCTGCCTCTCTGAGCTCTGGAGGTGTCTGGAAAGGACCAATTCTTGGAAGGCCAGTTCCTACTAAACCTTGGAGGCTGGACCTGTAAGAAATCCTTGACTGTCTGGACAGATTTTGCTTTCTCTTCCACCTACTTCAGCACCTGCTGTGCAGGGGAGCCAAACAAATTGAGCTTATCCATGGGAGCATCTAGGAGCTTTGATTTAACATGGTCTGGTAAGGACTGCTCTTTTAACCATGCATGTCTTCTGATCACTGTACCAGTCATAGCTGATCTAAAGGAAGCCTCCAGTGCATCATAGCCGCATTTTAAGGAATGATTACTGACCTGCTGAATGTTATGTACCATTTCCTGAACAGATTTTTTGTCTAATGGTTCAGACGAGGACAGTTTTTTAGTTAACTGATCTAACATAAATTCCTGATACTGAATCATGTGGAATTGACAGTTTAAGGCCCTAGCCGAAAGAGTAGCAGAAGTATAAACTTTTTTACCTCATCTGTCTAAGGCCCTAGATTCCCTTTCAGAGGGGAGGGGATTTTTGGCAGAGGTAGCTGCTACAGCCTTGGGTCCCTGGGAGATAGTTTCAGGATCTGCAAAAGGAGCCTTATACAAATGATAATGTGTGTCCGGAACCCTGTAGTACCTGTCGGGCTTAGCAGGGGCCGGAGGAAGAGAATCAGGAGCAGTACAAGCATCATTAAATGAATCATCCACAACAGTAAGTACTGGAGGAATGGCTAAAGGCCTATGCTGTGGCAAATGCAAAAAGGTCCTAAGCCTTTTCCTAGAGTTTGAAAAATCCTGGCCCTGCCATTGAAATTGTTCCCTCATAGCATGCAAGGTTTCCCCAAAAGAAAATTCCTCAGGCGGAGAGGCAGAAGGAATGAAGTCTTCTGCATCAGAGTCCTCATAAGGAGAATAAGGGCCCTCTGGAGGGTTTGTATTATCTGAATCATCAGAGGAGTAATCTGAAGAAACTGGCTCAGGGGGCTCTGCTCTAGGCCTCTTCTCAGGAGGTGGGTGAGAGGCCCTGTCAGGGTGAGGTTGGGATCCCCGGATCAAAGAAATGAGATCCTCTGCTAGACTAAGCATTTGAGAACTAGAGCTAGGCCTGTGAGAGGGGGTCTTGGCAGGCACAGTTTTGGTAGATTTTGCTGCTTTAGCCCTGGCAAAAGCCTTAATCGACATGGATGCAGGGGCCTAGCAGCTCCACGTGCAGGAGTAGATATATCTAAAGGTATAGTATCAGATAAATCCTGTGAACCTGCAAGAGCAGGTGGGATTTCAGTAGCAGATTCAGCCATGCTGGATGAGGCCTCGGTAGGAGGCAAGCTTTCGGCCGAAGGAAGAACCGTGGACTCGGTTTCAGCCGAAACCGAGACACTCGCGGTTGACTTAACCGCGGTTTCGGCCGAAACCGCGGACCGCGAGTGTCGGTCCTTTTCCTTGCGCTTTTTAGTTAATTGCGAAGTCGGAGTTTCCGACGGCATATTGTAAGCAAAAGCGGAGCCGAAAAACTCCTCAGCAAATTCCGACCGACGTCTAAGCGTCCGTCGGTTGAAAGAAGCACAGGCTAGACAAGCTGCTACGTCGTGGTCTGGGCCTAAACAAGGTAGGCAGTAAGAGTGGAAATCTTTATGAGGTATTTGTTTCCCACAAGTTAAACAGTTATTCACTTTTTCTGACATTGGCTGAGGCAAGAAAGAGTCCCCAATGGGGTACTTAGCTTTTTAGAAGTCTTCGGTAGTAGTAATCTCTGGTTCTGACCGACCGGCACTTGCGAACAGCTTCTGCTTCGGGCGCCACGCGGCAAGAAAGACTGAGGAAAATGGCGTCGGCTGATACCTTTATACCCGAAGAACTGCAGCTATGACGTCGGGTGAAGTGCGACATCAGCCGAGGCCAGACCCAGACTTTGGAATCCGGCCGACCGAAGGGCTGCCTGACGACAGGACAACCCATTTGTTAGGACTGCAGATGCATCCTTGAAGGACATCTGCAGAATGAATTATCTCCATTGTAAAAAAAAAATCTGTAGGATGAAAGCTGGATGTATAAAGATATAAGCAATGGGAAAGCAGTCTGTAGATAATTAAACCAAGAAGTGTAATTGCACTGTGCCAGAGCCTAGAGGACCCACAAGGAGCCACACATTACTTATTAATGAAGCACTTTATTCAAACTATAAACACAAAAATAGAATTAAAGCAATATTAGTTTCAGCGTTTCCGTCCTCACACTAGGACTTCATCAGAGGATATTTAAATTTACATATAGTTGTTCTAATGAAGTCCTAGTGTGAGGACGAAAATGCTGAGGCTAATATTGAGTTTATTCAAATCATAAAAACAAAAATGGAATTAAGTGCTTCGTTAGCAAGCATTTTGTGGTTCTGAGTTGAACAGGGCCAGTGAGGTGCTCCGCTTGACATGTATGGGAAGCCTATTCCATAGCATGGGTAGTCTCTGGGTTATGAAACTGTCCCTCCAGCTTGTTCTGTTGATTGTGGTAATGAGGTTGAGGTCTCTGGAGCGTGTAGTGCAGAGGGATGGAATTTCTTTAGATATAGCATTTCTAACAGTGCTGGGTCAGACGTGGGTTTGTAAGTCAAGCAGAGATCACCTCAAGTGGAAAAAAAATCAATGGAAAAAAATCCTCTCCAAAGCCAAGAAGGAACAGACAAAACAGTACAAAAAGGCATTTAGCAGTCTAAACAAACAAATTAGAGAGATGGTCAAATCTGCCAAAGCAAACTATGAGGCAAAGATATAATAATTAAATAAGGCTTTTTTTAATTATGTTTGTAACCTCAGGGGAAATGCTCGCCATTTGTGCTGAGTTAATCATGGATGGCAACACTTACACCCAGCCTGAAATTATGGCAAACCTGATGGCCAACAAGTTCATTTCAAACTTCTTCCCCCATCACCTCCTACCACACCCAAAGAAATACACACAACCATCCCCCTACCAGTCATTATGAGAGTACATGTCCTTACTGCACTTGATAAAGCCAAAAACATAGCCCACATGGGTCTCAACAACATTCTAGTATGCTTCTTAAATAGCTTAAAACAGAATCTGTCCAGTCCACTAGAAACCCTCTTTAACCACAGCCTCTAAAGGCTTTGCCCCAGAGGAATGGAGGACTGCAATAATTGTCCTTCTGCACAAGGGGTGCATGTCAACTGACCCAGAGAACTACAGATCTATAAGCCTGAGTAGTCTTATCTGCAAGGCCATGGAGAGAATTATCATGGACTTGGTCAACAATGACATAGGAACTCTCCAAAAACTGGACCATACCCAATTTGGCTTTGTCAAAGGGAGGTCTTGCTTGCTCAATCTGATGGACTTCTACGAGAAAGTCACCAGGGCCATGAATGAAGGCAAAATGGTACATACTGCTTACCATGACCAGGCTAAAGCTTTCGACCCAATCTCCACTCAGGGATCATTGATAAACTTACTGAGTTAGGCATAAATGGCTCACTGGCTCATTGATGGGACATGTCCAGATAGGTGAATCCACTTCCAATAAGAAACAGAAGAAGAGCTCAGTTTTGGGACCCCTCCTGTTTGGTTTATAATTCTCTGAAGTGAAGGCCACAGTTGGGGGCCTCTGTCTCACCAAGTTTATTGACGACTGTAAGTTGGGAGCAATCACTGAATTGCCATATCATGCTGACATCCTACAAACGAGCCTTGGGCATAAAGGAGGGATTAGTTCTGAGGGACACCCTGTGCACATGAAAGATGATGAAAGACTCCACTGCCATAAGGGCCTGTACCTCAGATACCTTTCTTGCAGAAGGGACTGCTAAAAGGAAAGTTGTTTTGTAAGAAAGGAATTTTAAATCTGCAGTAGCAGCTGGCTCGAAAGGAGGAAGAGTGAGTTTCTCCAAGACAAAGTTAAGGTCCCAAGCTGGAGTTGGAGCTCTCCTCGGTGGCCTTAAATTTTTGGCCCCTCTGAGGAACTGCTTGAGCAGTGGGTGACAGTAGAGGGGAGGCTCTGTGCTATAATGAGCTAAAATGGCTGAGGCATGAATTTTGATGGAGGAAAAGGACAAGCACTTATGAAGCATCTCAGTCAAATATTATAGAATTTGAGTTAAATTGGGCACTGCTGTGCTCATCCCTTGAGATTTTCCATTTTGCACATAAGATTTTCTAGTACTAGGCCTCCTAGCCTCTAAAATGATATCCATCACTGATTTACTGAGGGGTGGTAAAGGAGAGATTAGGTAATTAGCCAGGCTACTAGGTTCAGGGTTTGCAGCTGTGGGTGCAGAATCTGGTTCTCCTGCTGAGACAACAAGGAAGGAGTCGGAGGCAGGTGCCATGGGGCCAAGCGTGACACACTGCGCAGGAGGGGGTACCAGTGTTGGCGTGGCCAGTCTGGTGCAATTAAAATCGTCCTTGGCTTGTCCTGTTTGATCTTTAGTAGTACCTTGGAGATCAAAGGCAGAGGAGGAAGGGCATAAACTGATAGGTTTTTCCAGCTGAAGGATAAAGCATCCACTTTCCAAGCTAGTTTTTGGGGAATCCTTGTACAAAATTTGTCCAATTGATGGTTCTGGGGGAGGCAAACAGGTCTATATCTGGGCTCCCCCATTTGCTTGTCAACATGTTGAAAATCCTTGGTTCTAGTTTCCACTCGTGTGGGTCCATGAGGTTTCTGCTTAGTCCATCTGCCAGTGTATTTAGTTTTCCTGGCAGGAACTGAGATTCACTTGGTAGCTCAAGGCTGTGTTCCACAATGTCATGGCTAGTCTGCAGAGAGGGTAAGAGTGTGCACCCCCCCCACTTGTTTATGTACCACATGACAGTGGTGTTGTCCGTCTTTACCATTAGTTGTCCTGGAAGAATGTGGTCCTTGAAGACTGTCAGAGCATTCTATACAGCTAACATTTCCTTTTGATTTATGTGTAGGTGCATTTGACTTGGGTTCCATTTGCCCTGAATGCACTTCCCCTGCCAGGTGAGCCCCCCATGCATAGTCTGATGTGTCTGTTGTTAAGGTTTGGGCGGCAGGGGGTAGTGTGAATGGTAGTCCTTTGTTTTGGTGGCAGGCCTCTGCCCACCAAAGGAATTCTAGGCAAGGTATGATAGGAATCATAGCTTCTAGATCCTGTGAATGTTGACACCATAGGCTTTTGAGATACCATTGCAGTTTCCTCATATGCAGCCTTGCATATGGAATCAGAAGAGTGCAGGAGGCCATGAACCCCAAGGCTTGCAGTATTTGCCTTGCAGATAGCTGAGTTTTTGTGGTCACTTGTTTGACGTAGGCTGACAAATGAGTCCGTTTCTTTGGCGTGAGGAAAGCCATCTGGGAAGTTGTATTCAAGCTTCCTCCCAGGAATATAATTTGTTGACAGGGTACCAGGTGTGATTTCTTTTCGTTTATGGTGTACCCCAGACAAGTCAGTACCCTTTGAACAAAGGTCAGATGATTCAAAAGTACGTCCTGGCTTTCTGCCTGAATTAGACAATCGTCCAGGTATGGATACATTTGAATATTTCTTTGCCTGCAGAATGCAATGACTGGAGCTAGGCACTTTATGAATACCCTGGGCGCAGCAGATAAGCCAAAGGGCAGTGCAGAGAACTGATAGTGCATGTAGCCTGCTTTGAAGCGTAGGTATCCTCTGCAAGACTCCCTGATAGGGATGTGCAGGTATGCTTCTTTTAAGTGTAGTGTTGCCAACCATGCATTTTTGGCTAACATAGGAAGCAGCTGGTGAAGAGTCAGCATCTTGAATTTTGGAATCACCAGAAAGGTATTTAGAGTAGAAAGGTCCAGGATAGGACGCTATGTTCTGCCTTTTCTGGGCACCAGAAAAAGTCTCGAATAGAAAACTTGTCCCTTCTCCTCTTCTGGTACCAAATGAATAGCCCCCATGCTTAAGAGAGAGAGTATTTGATTTGGGGCCTCTGCCCACTGATTTGGGGTAGCTCTGGCCACCCGCTTGGTGTTGGTAAGATGTGGAAGTGAAATCTGTATCCTTGGGACACTATATTTAAAGCCCATTTGTCTTGGGTAATGAGTTCCCAGTTTTTGGCCTGCAGACCAATCTTTCCGCCTAAAGGAGCATTCAGTTGGGAAGTGCTTGGCAGTTTTAAAATCAAGTAATTGAGACAGTTTTCCATTGGGGGGGGGGGTCTTACTACTCCCTGATTTGGGTCCGGAAACCCCCACTGCTTAGTCTTGTGTGTCCCCTGGGACTGAAGCTTGGGGTTTCTGCTGGTTCTGGGTTTGGCTTGAGAAGACCTGGAAGGGGCTGGAAAGGACAAATTCTTAAAGGGCCAGTGCCTACTAAATCTAGGAGGCTGAACTTGTAAGAAATCTTTAACAGTTTGCATAGATTTAGCTTTATTTTTCATCTTTTTAAGAACTTCCTCAGCCTTGTTGCCAAACAGGCAATCCTGATTTAAGGGTGCATCCAACAATTTAGCATTAACTTGATCAGGCAAAGATTGCTCCTTATGCCAAGCATGCCTTCTGAGCACAGACCCAGTAACAGCAGCCCTGCAAGAGGCCACTAATGAATCAAATCTACATTGCAAAGTATGCTTTCCAACCTGTTCAGCAGAATGCATTAAATCCTGTAAATTTTTACTTTCCGCACAGTCAGGAATCAACATCATTTTCTGTTTAAACAATCCAATAACATGTTGCTGATACTTTAACATATGAAACTGGCAGTTTAAAGCCCTAATAGCCAAGGTTGCAGAAGTGTAAACCTTCTTACCCCATCTATCCAGCGCCCTGGAGTCCCTATCAGAGGGGGTAGGATTTGTAGCAGTAGAAGCCTTAATGTCCTTGGGTCCCTGTGAAATAGTCTCTGGATCTGCAATAGAATTTTTAAAAAGGAACTTGTGTGAATCAGGAACCCCGTAATATCTGTCAGGTTTTCTGAGAGCAGGAGGCAAAGAATCAGGGGCCAAACTAGATTCCGAAAAAAGCATCATCAACAATGTCTAGTACAGGAGGAATAGCTAAAGGTCTATGCTGAGGCAGGAATAAGAAATCCCTAAGCCTCTTTTTTGAATCAGAAAAATCCTGGCTTTCCCAGTGGAAGTGCTCCCTTAGAGTATGTAAGGTTTCACCAAAAGAAAAATCCTCTGGAAGGGAAGCAGAGGGAACGGAGTCCTCTGCATCAGAATCCTCATAAGTAGATAAGGGCAAATCCAAATCATCAAAAGAATCAGAAAAATCAGAATCCTGGTCAGAAGATTCATAAACAACTTCAGGTGAGGTTGGCTTCCCCTGATTAGAGTTATAAGATCTTCAGCCATTCTTATCATTTGTTTTTTAGGCATAGAGGCCTGAGCATATGGCCTGGGCGTCAGTTTTTTAGGCATGGTTCAAGATTTAGGCCTAAATGATGAAGGAGGCGTCGGTTTAATATGCAAGTCCATAGGCCTGAATACACCCTCAGAAGCCAGTGCCTGCACAGCAGCTCAGGACCCATCCAAGGTAGAGACATCCGCGGGTTCCATAGTTGAAGCATCTCACGGTATACCGGACTCCGAATCAGAAGTAATGGGTATCAGGGGCTGCGAAAGCGCCTCACTGAGTACCAGCAAACTGGCGACTGCCTTAGGAGAAGTGTCGTCAGCAGTTTTGGACCTCAGCGGCCTGTATCTGTCTTTATCTATGTGTTTTTTCGAAATCCCGGTAGTCAGATGGCTAACCGACATTTCTGGATAATTAAACCGAGAACCGAAATATTTACAGGCGAAAATATATCGACAACGGATAGTGTGCTGATTAAATAAAGCACAAAACCGACAGCAAGTCACATCGTGGTCAGGGCCTAGGCAAGGAATACAGTACAAATGAAAATCTTTATGAGGTATTTGCTTTCCACAAGTAATGCAATTATTAACTTTTACTGACATCGGTAAGGAGCAAGAAAAAGTTTCCCCAATGGGGTACTTAGCTTTAGTTGAAGACTTCGGTTCTGAAATTCGAAAATGAAAATTTCAGGAGTCGGCTGACCGGCACTTGTGAACTGCTTCGGCTTCTGGCACCGCACAGCAAGAAAGAATGATGTAATGGCGTCGGCTGCATGTTTTATACCCCTGACGAACTGATGTCATGGAAGAAGGGACAGCAACCGACGCAGGACCCAAGGCTTTGTTAATCAGGCTGACTGAGGGCTACTGCAAGCACATAACCCAAATGTAATGACTGCAACAGTGAAACACGAAGATCATCATGTGTATCATCTTTGCAACAAAAGTGGTGTTGCTATATGCCCATTTTCTCCTTCCAGTTATGATAGCTTAGCCATCCACACCTGAGAACTTGACAGTAACAGAAGAAACTATAACCAACTTCCCCTACGCAAAATACATTGATAAGTTGCAACTGTTGCTGCAATAATCTTGAACACAACTTCTCCAGGTTTGCTTTTGAAATGTAGTTTATTATTCTATAATTCTGCCACTGAACCTAAAAGGCCAGTCAGAATGTACATGAACATCTTTGGCTCTTTCTCATACAAATTAGTGTAAGTATTAAAAAATAAACTTTCTTACCAGAGCATCTCTATTTAACCACTGAGTCTCAAACACTGGTAATGGCGGCATTTCCAAATCATCACTTTTGTAACTTTCACCAGGATCAGGAAAGACTGCTGAAATTTCCATGTCCTTTTTATGAACTTTTAAACCAGGAGTGCAAAACAAAGGAGGTACTGGTGAATTTATTAAAATGGCCTCTAAAAGAGAATAATATCAGTAAACATTACTATACTTTTGCTAAAATTAATTTATTTTTATTTCTATGACATGTATACTTTGGTAAACTCATTACATGAATTGTAATTATGCACATCAAATGGCAACAATAATTTTCCTACTAGGTTTCTGATGAGGACTAGGTCTATAAATGACAGGCTAGGCCCAGCCACAACTACTATATACCCCTTCATTAACACAGGTAATTAACTGCATTGACTGAAAGACTTTCCAAAAATGAAAATTATATATATCGACAGTTATGATATTTTTCATTCCATTACCTTCAGTAGTCTTTGGAATACCTGCTGGAACTGTTGTTTCACCTTTAAGAGCTTTCAGCCCAGGAGTACGAAATGACGGAGGTATTGGCGAAGTTGTCAAGATTGCATCTAGAATGGAAAATGTTTGCAAAAAGTGACTAATTAATACAATAAATTATACAAAAATATGTTTTAATATGTTTTACTTGTACAATGCACAACAAGAGATAATTTTTTCCCTGTCAAATAATGTAACCTTTTTATGACTGTATTTGCACACACACATATACATACATATCTTCTTTTTCTTTCAGCTGCTCCCGTTAGGGGTCTCCACAGCAGGTCATCTGTTTCCATTTCTTTCTGTCCTCTGCATCTTGATCTGTTACATCAACCACCTGCATGTCCTCTCTCACCAAACCATATCTTAGGCCTCTCTTTTCCTCTTACCTGGCAGCTCCATCCTTAGCATCCTTCACCCACTATACCCAGTATCCCTCCTCAGCACATCCAAATCAACACAATCTCGCCTCTCTGGCTTTGTCTCCAAACTAATAACCAAAGGTAAGGCACTGGAAGGTTCACCAGAATAAAATCCACTGTTTTATTGATCACACACGATATTAAAAAAACGTAAAGCACATCCAGAACGCATTAACTGTATCACCGCGTTTTCGTCACAAAAAACTTCTTCAGATGAGCATACCAACTTCTAAAACCCCTTTATATAGAGAAACATCCCCAATTAATGGACAAAATCACATATGAAGGTAAGATGAAGGACAGTTTGGGTGATGTCAATCAATATATGAGGGTTTCTCTGAACAAAGTAAATATTGCTTACAAAAGAATATAAGTATGTTTAAATGATTTGTTCATTGAAGGGCTTATAGACAATGATACCTACAGTTTTTTACATGTCGAGAAACTTTTAGTTATGTACTTACCACAACTTCGGATGTATGGGATCCATCTCGCCTACATTCATAACTGATGGGTTTGGGACTCGGCCACTATATACTAGAACAGAGTCTCTAATTGGCTGGGCTACCCCTTATCCCAGAATGCACCACGCCTGCTTCCCCAGATCTTGTTTGTTCGCTTTCAAAGCTACATCCAGACACAGAGACATACCAGCAACTGTAACAAACTAAAGTCCTTCAAGAGAAAAACTCAGTAAGTAGCAACATTCCCTCTAAACCCAATGGGAAGGGGGAAGGAGGGCGGGTATGTATGAATGCAGGCGAGATGGATCCCATACATCCGAAGTTATGGTAAGTACATAACTAAAAGATGTAATGGGATCCTATCTCGCCTACATTCATAACTGATGGGATAGCGTCCCTAGCACCTAAATCCCGGGTGGCTCATTGGAAAACACTCCTGAGAACTGTGGAACCAAAGGAAGCTCTACCTCGAGAAGCGACATCTATCTTGTAATGAGAAATGAAGGTGTGTGGAGAAGTCCAGGTAGCGGCCGCACAGATATCATCTATCGATAATTTGGAGTGGAATGCTATAGAAGTAGCCATTGCCCTGGTAGAATGAGCCCTGACTGGGAAGGGTAGCTCTTTGCCGGACCGTGAATAAATGAAGGAGATGCAATCTTTAATCCATTTGGCTATGGTGGTTTTAGCCACCGGTTGACCCAACCTATTTTCCGCAAAGGACACAAACAGCTGATCTGACTTTCGTGTCTGATTGGTCCTACTTAAATAAAAACGCAGTTGTCTGTGAACATCCAACTGATGGAAAATATATTCTGCGCTATTGGAGAATTTGGGAAAAAACACAGGGAGCTCCAAGGATTGTTGAATGCATAAGGGGGATGCTACCTTGGGCAAGAAAGAGGGATTTAACTTGAGGGACACTCTATCTTTATGAAAGATCAAATAAGGAGGATTAGAACAGAGAGCCTGAAGCTCTGAGACCCGCTTGGCAGAGGTTATTGCCACCAAAAAGGCGGTTTTCCAAGATAGAAATTTGATATCACAAGTAGCTGCTGGTTCAAAGGGGCGGGCAGTTAAAGAAGCTAGAACCATATTCAGGTCCAAGGGGGTACAGGATGGGCTATTGGGGGCCGAAGGAGCCACGCCCCTTTAAGGAAAGATTTGCAAAGCCTGTTTGCCATTAAGGAAGGCTCAAAGGAGACATGAAAATTAGAGATAGCCGCCAGTTGGACTTTAATTATGGAAACTGAAGAGCCCAAATAAAACAAAGAAGCCAGGAATTCTAAAACCTGAGGTACTGGGGCAGTAAGGGGATCTATACCTCGTTGCTGGGCCCAAAGAGCAAACCTCTTCCATTTGCTGGAATACAGTTTAATAGTGGAAGGTTTGTGAGAAGAGGACAAAATGTGGATGACGTCTGGAGAAAGAGTCATCTCTGACTAAGGTTGGAAGTGGAGTAACCAAGCGGCCAACCTCAAGGACCTGAGGGATGGGTGAGACTGTCCCAACTGATGAGTTAACAGGTCGGGCACCAGGTCCAGAAACCATGGGCCTTCCACCGCATACCTCAGAAGGAAGGGGAACCAAACCTGACGAGGTCAGTGTGGAGCGATCAAAATCATGCCGCTTCCTAGATAAATCGCCTTCTGTATCACCTTCGAGAGAAGGGGAATCGGAGGGAAGGCGTAAAGTGGACCGGGGGGCCAACTGTGAGCTAGAGCGTCCCTGGGGATCTGCCCCTGAGAGGGAGTCAGAGTGAAGAACTCCCTGCATTTCGCATTGTGAGGGCTGGCGAACAAGTTGCAACAAGGGAGGCCCCACTTGGCGAAGATGTTTGCAGCCACCCTGTCGTTGAGGGACCACTCGTGGGGCAACAGGAAAGTCCTGCTCAGTCTGTCTGCAATCACACTGGATTTCCCCGGAATGTGCGTTGCCACTAGGAAACGCTGGGTAGCAATCACCCAATGCCACACTCTCATGGCCTCTCGGCAAAGAGGGTAGGACCTGGTTCCGCCTTGCTTGTTTATGTACCAGACTACCGACATGTTGTCGGATAGAATCGCAATAGTACCCCGGGGAAGAGCATGATGAAGTGCTTGCAACGCCAGTAGCACCACTCTCATTTCCAGGATATTGATATGCAAGTGCGTTTCGTGAACCTGCCACGTGCCTTGGACAGACCTGTCCAGATAATGACCCCCCCCACCCTATCTGGGAGGCATCCGTGGTCACCGTGGCGACGGGAGGCTGAAGGGCAAAGGGTCACCCCTGGTCCAGGTTGGACCGAAGCAGCCACCAACGTAGGTCCCGACGGCAAATTTCCGTAATCTGGACTAAATGGTTCAAGGGGAGTTCCTGAAAGGACCATTGAACCGACAGTAGCCATTGCAGCACCCGCATGTGCAGCCTGGCTAAGGGGACTAGAAGAATAGTCGAGGCCATCGTGCCCAATAACTGCAGAATCAGTCTGGCCTGAACTCGTGATCTGGGTAACAAGGTTTGAACCTGAGACTGCAGGACCTGAATCCTTTCTACCGGCAAGAATGCCCGCATTCTTCTTGTGTCTAACTCTGCGCCTATAAAGGTAATACGCTGAGATGGCTGCAGCACAGATTTTCCCCAATTGAACGTGATTCCTAGTGAATGACCCAAACTGACTGTGGTCATAAGCGCCCGAACTAATAGATGCTTGGAGGTGGCAGTAAGGAGCCAGTCGTCTAGATAGGGAAACACTTGGAATCCTAGACTTCTCAAGTGAGCTGTCACTACTGCCAGACACTTGGTGAACACCCTGGGGGCTGTGGTGAGACCAAAGGGCAGTGCTCGGAACTGGAAATGACTGGCTCCCAGGCGGAAGTGTAAATGACTCCTGGACTCTTGACTTATCAGAATGTGATAGTAAGCGTCCTTGAGATCTATGGAGCACATTGAGACATCCTTCTCCAATAACGGGAGAATGGACTGAAGGGTGACCATTCGGAATTTGGATTTTTTTACAAAGTGATTCAATGATCTGAGGTCCAAAATGGGCCTCAAGTCCCCTGTCTTTTTTGGCACCAAAAATAGTCTTGAGTAAGTTCCTGATCCGATCTGGTCGGCGGGGACAGGCTGAATGACTCCTTTTCTTAGCAGCTTTGAAACCTCGACCGCTGCTTGATCCCGCTGACTGGGTGGCACATCCGGGATTTTCCTGATAGGAAGAGGGGGGATCTTGATGAAAGGGATGAGATAGCCTCCGGTTATGGTTCGGAGCACCCACTGATCCTTGGTGATAGATTCCCAAGCCTGCGGGTGTTCCGCAAAGCGACCCCCGACTGGCTCCGGAGATGCGCAGTCGGGCCACGTCTCAGGGACGGTGAGCGTAGGATGGACCACGAAAGGAATCGCGGTCTCCAGAGTTACGGGGGGCTCTGCCGCCTCTGGGGCGGCGTCTTCCTGAATTTCCCCCTCCCCTGCCTCTAGAGGGGGGATCACTCGGTGGAGTAGGGAAAGACCTTTGAGATTTCCTGAACCACGTTTTCCCTCCTCTCTGGGCCTTGGGGTAAGGTCTAGAGGGAGCGGAAAAACGGGCCCCCACGGCAGTCAAGGTCTTGCCCTCCTGCTCGCACCGAGTCAGTGTGTCCTTCACCTTGGGTCCAAACAGGGAGGACCCATCAAAGGCGTCGCAAAGGAAGACTTAAAGGCCTCCTAGGGGACACAGCGTAACCAGGCGTGTCTTCTAAGAGCCACGCCTGTTCCCGCTGCTCTACTCGCCCCTTCGGCCACATATGATATGAGCCTCATGGACGAGTTGACTATCGAAGATAGGGTAGTCATCTGGGCGCCAAGAGTTTGGGCTAACGCCTCAGGAAGATTACCCGTAAGAGACTCACCTAACTCTTTGAGGAGGTTCCTTTGGAGCCTGGTAAAATGACAAAGATAATTCAGCGACCGCAGGGTAAAGGCCGCTGAAGAAAGGGTACGCTTCCCGTACCTATCCATGCTCCTGGAATCCTTATTAGGAGGGTGAATAGACATTGAAGCCTCTGCCACGTCCTGCTGAGTGGCAGATGCCACCATCGCATCTACTGCAACTCCTTTAGTCAAAAATCCCTTTTGAGGAGGGGCTGAGAGGAACTTGTTATGCCTAGCAGGCACCGGTTCCACAGTGTCAGGGTGTTCCCACACCCTTCGAGAAACTAAATCTAGTAATTCATCGAAGGGTGGAGACACCCAGGAGGCGGAGGGCTGGGCCTCAAAGGCCTTGAGGAAGACTGGCTCCTCTGCGGAAGGGGTTTTGGACTGCCAATCGTCTCTCAGTCTCAGGATCTCAAGGATATCTGAGAATGAGACGTCATCCGAGGACGATTTTGGGGACCCCTCCGCATCATCAAGGTCAGTATCTGATGTGATAGACTCATCCTGGGAGTCAATGTGCTTCCTCTTGCACAATTTTTTTCTTGGCGGTTCATCTGAAGCGGATTCAGACGGACCTCCCGGAAGAAGGGAACCCCCCAAGGGGGGATCCTCAGGCCCTGGGGCCCCACTGTCGTGGGAATAAAGCACACCAGAAGCACCAGTTCCCAAGTCTAGGGACGGTGAGGTAGAGCCGGCAAGGACATGGCCAGCGCACTCCTCATGGCCTCAAAAGCAGGACCTCCAGACTCTACGGAGGACACAGGCTGAGAGACCTCGACGGTACAGGGAATCCCTGCGGCCGACGCTCCGAGGGGGAGACTAGGCACCGAAGCTACCAGTTCCAAAGTGTTCCCCTCGGCCCCGACCGAGGAAGCCCCGGTACCGAACCCTGACGCCGAAGACAGGGTAGGAATGATGGTCGGAACAGAGAAGCTCCGAGGGAGTCTCGGTTCCGACTGGACAACTCTGCTCCGCTCTACCATCACCAACTCCAACGGCTCCGAGGAGGTTGGAGGAGGAATCGGATGCGAAGTGGGGACCGGCTCCAGAGCCGAGTGGGCTGGAGCAGAGACCATTTTTGCAAAAACTGGGGACTGGAAAAGCCTCTGGATAACTCTGTCCAAATCTGAGTCTGACAACCTGGAGGATTTAGAGGAAATAGATGGGGGCCGAGACGACGACCTCTCTCGGCTCCGATAGACCAGGGGACCGGCTCCAAAATGGCTCCAACACCATCGGCACCGGATCCGGAACCGTATGAATAAGCATCGGCGCCGAAGGGGACTTCGGGGCCGGGGGGGGGGGGGTCTGAGCTGCACACCTCCAACGGCTCCGAGACCAAAGGAGCCAAAGCAGATGATTCGCCTCTCGATCCCCCAACCTGCGGCTCCGACACCAATGGAGCCGAGGAAAGAGGTATCGAGGCAGACCCTTCCACCCGAGGCTCCGAAGCCATTGGAGCCGAGGAAGAAGAGTTCGACCTATGCTTCTTGGAAGTCGGTTCCGACGGACTGGTCGGAGCCGACGACCTTTTCTTTTTCGAAGCTGGAGAGGAAGGAGAAGCCAAAGCTTCCTCAAAGGAGGGCTTAATAAGGCCCTTAAGGATCAATTTATTTTTTCGTTCTTGAAGGACCCTAGAGGAAAAAGCATGACAAACACTACATGTTTCCTGCAAATGTTTCGGTCCTAAACAATATACGCAAACAGCATGGCTATCAGTAAGAGACATTTTGTAGTTGCACTTGGTGCACTTTTTAAAACCAGACTTCTGCTCTTTCGACATCCTATCACACAACATCCTATCACACAACTATTTCCCACAACGTAAAGCAAACCTTAAAGTAGGGCACGAGCCCTTTGACTCAAAACGGGACTGGCCCGAGATACAGAACACAAAACGGGCAGAAGCCCTCTAACTTAAACAGACTTAGCCCGATAAATCAGGACGTAGAGAGAGACAAAATCAACACACTCGCACACAAATAAGGGCAAGAGCCCTCTAACTTAAACGGGCCTTGCCCGGTAAGTAGAAAAAATACCAACAACCAAAAAACAGGTTCACACACACATGTAAAGCTGTTAAAACAGCTGTTTGTTAAATTTGTGAAGAAAACCCTAGGTCAAAAGACCAAAAAGTAATCAAAAACCACTTATCTCCAGCCAAGTCGAGACCATGTCCAGCTTGAAAAGTGGCAAACGAGATCTGAGGAAGCAGGCGTGGTGCATTCTGGGATGAGGGGTAGCCCAGCCAATTAGAGACTTTGTTCTAGTATATAGTGGCAGAGTCGGAGCCGATGGATCGGCTCCGAACCCATCAGTTATGAATGTAGGCGAGATAGGATCCCATTACATCCTAGGATTCCATCATTTTTTGGCATCCCCAAGGTCCACAAGAATGTGGGCAACCCACCCTTAAGGCCAATAGTCTCTGCTGAAGGTTCCATAACAGCCCCCTTAGCTAAATTTGTGGATTCTAAGTTTAAAAAATTGTCCGTGGGGGGGGGGGGTTAAATCTACTCAAAGACTCATGGGACCTTTTGAAAAAAACTGCATTCGGGCCTATATTGTGACAACCTTACTTTTATCACGGTTGATGTGATAGATTTATTTTCTTCAATACCCCACACTCTGGGTTTAGAATGGTTAGAAGAGGTTTTAAGTGATATTAATGACATAAGTTACAATGATTTTAGAACATGTTTAATCTTAATGGATGTGATTTTAAAGAATATTTTTATATTTTTTGAGGGCGAGTATTTTAAACAACTAAGAGGTGTTGCTATGGGGGCCCATTGTGCCCCCACGTATGCTAACATTATACTTTCCTACTTGGAAAAGAAATTTGTGTTCAATTGTGATTTCAGGTGGTGGTGGAATTTTTATGCTCGTTTTTTGGATGACATTTGTTTATTTTGGGTAGAACCTGAGAGTAGGTTTTTAGATTTCTTTAACTATTTGTCTAGCACCACAGATATTTTAAGATTTATGTATGAAATCAATTCTGACGAGATGAGATACTTGGACCTCAGTATCAGTAAGGCTGGAGGGAATTTCAAAACTAGAGTTTACAGAAAAGCAACATTTTCAAACTCCTACCTATATTATACCAGTGCACACCCATATCACCAGAAGAAAGGGGTAGTAAAGAGTCAGTTTGTTCAGATATCCAGAATGACCTCAGATGACAATGATTTTATTAATGAAATTGCTTATCTTATGGATTTGTTCAGGGCTAGGGGCTACCCAGAAAAGCTTCAAGCAGAAGTATATAATGAAGTCTTGGAAGCAAGAAAATCTAGGTTTGCCCCCATTTTCAGGAGTGACAATCAGGACCTTGAAAATATTCAAATATTGGAGAGGTCAGGTGATAATGGGTACAACAGTGCTTTGGTTATTACTTATGATGGGGATGCTGGGTTGGCCAGAAATATTATAGAAAGAGAATGGAACAGATTTGCTAGTACATCAGACCTGCAGTATATATTTGATAAGCCTTTTAAGTGTATTTACAGAAGGGGACGCTGTATTAAAAACATTTTGGAGAATGGCACCCCTAGATTTTAAGTGTATTTACAGAAGGGGACGCTGTATTAAAAACATTTTGGAGAATGGTACCCCTAGGACAGGTGTTTACATCTCACAAGGGATATTTGGCTAGGCTTAAAATGGCTCGCACGGGCAGTTAGCTTAGTACTGATCTATGAACCTATGAACCTTTCTAATAAATGGGGCACATACAACTGTGGTTGTTGTGCCCAATGCCCTTATGTCAAAGTTGGAGAGATGGTTCATCTGAAAAGCAAAGACAGACTTATTAAATGGTTTTGCTAATTGCAATACTAATGGTATTATTTATTTACCCATGTGTGACAAATGTGAAGCATTCTATACAGGCAAAACTGAGAGAAAATTAAAGTCAAGAATGCATGAACACGGGTACGATACAAAAAAGATGAACAGTAACAATTCTCTGTATGAACATACTTTGAACTGTGCAGGAGCTGATTTTTATTTTTATGGAATAGAAATATTGCCCATTGATCCTAGAGGTGGCCCTTGGGAAATATGTCTAGAATACAGGGAACTGTACTGGCAACTAGTTCTTGAAGCTACCAGGTATCCTGGTTTGAATGAGATGGTTATATTGAAGCCAGTCTTAAAGCTTAGGTCAGCTAAACTTTAAATTATATGATTGTCCAGCAGATGGTGCTGTTTAACATTTTGTATGACCTACACAACAGTGTTTTAAATGTGGTTTTATAAAGGTTTTACATTTTTAAACATTTATTTTTTATTTACACGTTTTTACAAATTGTAAATAATGTATGTTTTTTACAAGATTCCTGCTTGATCAACAAATGATTTTCTATGCACTTCTGTACTTATTGTGTTTCATTGTTTGTGTATATATATTTTTTGCACTGTTTTTAAAAGTATAACAGTTTGTTAATTGATTAATTGGGGGTGTTTCTGTATTACAAAGGGGTTTTAGAAGTTGTTATGCTCATCTGAAGAGGTTTTTTGTGACGAAAACGCGGTGATACAGTTAATGCGTTCTGGATGTGCTTCACGTTTTTTTAATATCGTGTGCGATCAATAAAACATTGGATTTTATTCTGGTAAACCTTCCAGTGCCTTACTTTTGGTTATCAGTTTACTTTTGGCACTTTTTCCACTTTCTTTATTTGTCTCCAAACTGTTTAACCTGAGCTGACCCTCTAATATACTCATTTCTAATCTTGCCCATCCTCGTCGCACCCAGTGCAAATCTTAACTTCCTTAACTCTGCCACCTCCAGCTCAAACTCTTGCCTTTTCTTCAGTGCCACTTTATCCAACCCATATAATATATGGTCTCACTACCATCTTGTAGACCTTCCCTTTCACTCTTACTGGTACCTGTCTGTGTCTAATCACTCCTGACACTCTTCTGTACCCACACCCACTCCACCCTGCCTGCACTCTCTTCTTCACCTCTTCCACACTCATCATTACTCTGAACTGTTGATCCCAAGTATTTAAATTCATCCACTTTTGCCAACTCTATTCCCTACATCCTCACCATTCCTCTGTCCTCCCTCTCATTCACAGACATATATGCTGGCTTAGTCCTGCTGATCTTTATTCCTCTCCCCTCCTCTCTAGAGCATATTTTCACCTCTCCAGCATCTCCTCAACCTGTTCCCTACTCTCACTACAGATGACAATGTCATCCGAAAACATCGTAGTCCATAGGGACTCCTGTCTGATTTCGTCTGTCAACCTGTCCATCACCAATGCAAATAAAGGGCTCAGAGATGATCCTTGATGTCGTCCCCCCTCCACCTTGCACGCATCTGTCACTCCTATTGCAGACTCAGCACTGGCACACTGCCCTCGAATATATCATGTTCCACTACTACATATTTCTCTGCCACTCCCGACTTCCTCATACAATACCACAACTCCTCTCTAGGCATCCTGTCATATGCTTTCTGTAAGTCCACAAAGATACAATGCAAATCGCTCCGACCTTCTCTATACTTCTCCATTAACACCCTCAGAGCAAACATTGCATTTGTAGTGCTCTTTCCTGGAATGCAACCGTGCTCCTGCTCACTAATCATCACCTCCCTTCTTAACCAAGCTTCCACTACTCTTTCCCATAACTTCATGCTGCGTCTGATCAGATTTATCCCTCTGTAGTTACTACAGCTCTGCACAGCACCCTTATTCATAAAAATCGGCACCAATACACTTCTTCTCCATTCCTCAGGCATCCTCTCACTTTCCAAGATTTCATTAAACAATCTGATCAAAAACTCCACTGCCATCTCTCCTAAACATCTCCAAGCTTCCACAGGTATGTTGTCTAGACTAACAGCCTTTCCATTCTTCATCCTCTTCTTAGCCGTCCTTACCTCCTCCTTGCTAATACTTGGCACTTCCTGATTCACTATCCCCACATCATCCAACCTGCTCTCTCTCATTCTCTTTATTCATCAGCCCCTCAAAGTACTCCTTCATCTGCTCAACACACACTCTTCGCTTATGAGCAAGTTTCCCCCATTATCCTTTATCACCCTAACGTGCTGCATATCACTCCCAGCTTGGTCCCTCTGTCTAGCCAATCGGTACACGTCCTTTGCTCCATCTTTAGTGTCCAACCTTTCATACAACTCATACATACATATATACTTTTATTTTATTCTTTTTTACAATAAAATAATGTCACTTCGACAAGTGTTCATGTTCAGAGGTGAACTACAAACCTGGTTTGCTTGGCTGAGTTTCTTGCTTCAAAATATAAAAACATGCAAATACAACTTCAGCAACTAGACCAGGTTTGCCTGAAATGCAGATCTCACGTATATTGCGACATGCTAAGTTTTAGTACAGACTGCCAATCACACATAATGAATTAAGACAATATTTCATTTTTAAAAACTAAAGAGCTATATTTTAATGAGATCAAGCCTACCCTTAAAAATGCACTGACAACTCTTCTACATATCCTTTGCTAGACCCCCTTCTTATGTTCATGGTGCAGTCTGCTCCTTGTTTTCTATGCTATTCTTTCATTTTTCATCTGTGTTGCATGTTTCTTTTTGAAGGGTCTGTAGGTGGTTTATTTTCTTGTTAACAGTGCAAGCTGTCTCTTTAACCACTGCTATATCAGGTACCACTATAGCATGAGTTGCTACTGAAAACAGGACAGAGAAATCTTAGAAAGCTATTCCAAAATACCAAAAGCTAAATAAAATACATAAATATGTGCATACTTATATACTGATAGAAGGTAAGGGGCACTTGCTAATCACCAAGACCGCACAGCTTCACCCCTTTTTTCCATTACCTCTGAATATACCCCCACCATTTATTTACATAATTTACTAGTACCAGTTCCAAGCTTATCCAAATCCTTATCTTTGATTCAGACTTTCAGCAAGTCATTCCAAGCATGTCCCCCTTTCCAGGAAAAGAAAATCTGTTTCCCTTTATGGTGTCCCCCTTATGGTGTAAGGACTCCACTATCATACTACAGATCCCCAGCAGATGGCAATCCTTTCAGATGAAAAGGGTTTCATTTTCAAATGTCATTATCTGAAAATACTAGGATCCCTAGAATCATATTTTCCAAATCCCTTAGAGTCTTTCTTTAAATAATTTATATGACATAACTTGAACAAATTTTTTAAACCCTTCTCCCCACTGACCTCAAAACCTCAGTGGACAACCAAATGCTGACGGCTTCCATTTATTCCACCTAGGAATAAGAGCTTAGAGTCAAACTCCCTGGAACTGCATTACTGAGGGAAGGCCTATTCTAATATATGTTCTACTCATTTGTCCATCACCTCAAGCATAGGTACTTTGAGACCTGAGTATGCATAACCTTGCAAAGAGTTACCATGGGCTTTCTAACTTGATTACCGCTCCCCATTCTTACCCTGACAAAGATAAGACAGACATCCACTATTCACACCTGTTCTCTTAATCTCACTCTGCTACTAGATATTGGGTTGTACATATGCTTGTTCTAGCAAGATTCAAACAAAAGAACAGTGGCTGTACTGACAGCCTAATCTAGACTCCCAACTTTCAGAATACCACTTTTCCAAATGGTGGCCTCAAACTGCAAATACAACTCCAAAGTATTTCTACACAGACAAAGACAAAGGTCATGACAGATTTCCTTTTACAAGCAAATCATTACCTATACATTGTTGCTTTCTACTTGCCCTCTTCAAAGCACCCTCTCACTATTTAACTACCTTCCAGTGACATGAAACACAGAAACCTAAGTCACTCCTTAACTGCGGACTTATCCTTATAGGCGTGCACTTCATCCTTGAAATTCACATATCCTATATGCGTATGCTGTCGCATTTCCTTAAATTTTATTGTAATGACCGTTAGCTTTTTAATGAAGCAACATTTTGCCCTGTGACACTTTTAAATTTCGTTTATGATTTTTGATTACAGTAGGTATTGATTTTTTTACAGCTGCTTATATCTGTATTCTGATCATTCCTCTAGGGCCCTATATGTTGTACCTGTAGTTTAAAATTCATCATAGGCATCCAGTTCCTGATATTTTTTAAAGTGACTTTAAATAATGTTGTACCTCACACATACATACATACACACAATCTGCACTCCTCTAGTGGTGTACAAAGGTCATTATAACCAAAATAAACGACAGACCAAATTCAAAACAAAAATCCACATCATACCAATGGCCGTACTTAATTAAAACAAAAATGAACACTGCATAAAAACATCCATTTATTATGATTAATAAAACTGAGCACTTTTATCCTTAACACCAGACTTCTTCAGAGTTAATTCACTTAGAAGCCCTTATTTGAATAGTTAATTCATCATTTATCTAAACCAAATACCCACTTTAATTTAACACCTCTTTACATAGCATATTTAGTCTAATACACAAATATCAGCTAAAAAAAAAAAAACAAAAAAAAAAATTCACCTTTGGGCTGGAGCCAAGTGCAATTGCAATTCACAAGAGGTGGTAGTGTGATTCATACTCAGGTTTTTATGTAGGGAAAACTATAAGAAAGCTGCCCAGAAGAATGTATAAACATTGTTTGACTATCAAGAAGAAAGATACTGTTAATGGCCAAACACTAACTTACATGTGCAAATTTCAGAAAATGTCAGTTTTTTGTGCTTGACTCAGTAAGCATGAATGACTTTGTTGGCAGCTGAAATGCCATGAAGTCTAGTTGGCAAATAAGGCTTTGTGCTGACAAACTACCTGTTCTCAATGAATCTATAAACATTAAATGTTTTCTTTTGGCACAAAGGCTGTGAGATGACAGTAATGCTATTACAGGAGTACTAATATTTCATACTTGAAGTTTTTTCAAATTTATCTGAAGTGGATGATGACAAATTAAACCATTAGATTACATCTTGTATTTTAAATACACATTGTGTCTTTTTAATGTTTGTTAGATACACAATCTCTAAGAAAATTAGTAAGATCTTGATTTAGTATCATTGGCTGGACTGAATCATGTGATTACACGACACAGTTTTAAACTCCAGTTTGTACTTTTTTTTTTTTTTTTAATTTTTAACTCTGATGAAGTCCTAGTAAAATAAAAGAATGACAGCACTCAGAGTCAGTAAAAACCTGTGTTGGAGACAGTTTCCTTACTAGCTATTGTGGAATTATTTTAGAAGTTTTATAATGAATTTTATAACAATACAAAAATCTATCTACTGTTGTTAAATAGCATAAATTACAATTTTTGTGCTCTGATTATAAGTGTACTATATAATGATAAAGAATAATTTCACCCAGGCTTTTTTTTACAGCATTCAAATGTAGTTGCCATATACAAAGGTTATTGTCTCTAGCAATTCAGCATGACTAGCACTGAAAATTAATATAGTTTTAGAAATTCACTTTTTATATTCCAAATAGTTCTTTTTTTTTACAAAATATATTTAATGTTTTACAGTGTGTTAAAGACATTACAATTAGCATATTTTCAAGACGTTTAGCATAACATGTGCTTAAATGCAGATGACATCCTTGAACACTCAAATGAAGGAATGTTTTTTTTTCTTTGTTGCAAAGATGGTCATATAGCATGTTTAAAGAGAATAGCGCAAACAATCTTAATAAAACATTACTTATTAAACAGCAAAATCATACCCCAAAACCAACAAATTAAAAAAGCCAGATATTTTTTATAAAGTACACAAGTAAGCATTTACAACATTGTTATTATTTACAAAGACATTCTAAAGTATCGGTTCTCTAATCCAACCATGTCACATCAGAAGCACAAATAGAAAAAAAAAAAAAAAAAGGGAGTAACCTTAATATGTCCCTTTTTGGGCTCACTTCACTACCATCATCTGACTGACTGCTTAGGAGTGTGGCATAAATAATAATAGGGGCACTGTGAACTAACATCGGGTGGCATGGTACCTGGGCAACTTTTTGGGCTAGGCTTGTAAAGGCTCCAGGGCCATTAGCCTAGTACACACCTATGAAGCAGTTCAAAACTCACTCTTCCACTTACTGAAAACTTTATTAATGTTTTACATTACTATATCCAATGTCACACAATATGTACCGAAACACCCCATTTCTCTTTTCCCTGCATCCTATGACCTCACTACAAAGTAAAACACAAGTATGACAAACCAAGTGCACTAAGATGTCAACATCTGAACGCATTTTAACATACATTATACGATCTGATAACAGAGCACATAGCCAGCGGTAGTGCTCCCTAAAAAAGATTATGATTAACTTCTTTGTCATGTCAAAGGCTTACTCTGAATCAAAAAAAAAGACAGTTCATTTTATAGAACATATGCCACTTTTCAGTCTTTATACTCTAAGCAAACTATAAACACCATTCATATAACTGAATTAGATTTCTAAGAGTTCTCAAATATTTTGAAACTTTAAATGGACTATTTCAAGTGGATTTTAAATTTTTTGATGTCTTTTAAGACAGTTCAGGTTGTACTTCTCTGATGGGACACTTCTGTAGCAGTTAGTTTCTGCATTTCAGTATTTTCATAAGTCAGCTATATGTGTCTGTATTGGGTCTACTGTAAGTGCCCGAGTCCCAGACACTCAAAGGCACTTTCAACCAGCCAGGGACTCTGGTGTCTTAGAGCATACATGGCAGCCCACTTGCACTCTACTACATTTTCAGGCAAGATGCAGCAGCTGTACAAAGAATAGAGCTACCACACTTAGCCCGAACACAACAGCAGAGTTCAGGCAAGATAAGTGCAGCAACTGGAGGGAGGAAGTGGGAGGGCCTACTATCGTAGTCTGTGGCTTCAGGCAGTGACTGGGAATGGAATTTAGGTTTAGGGAGGTGGATTTAGGGTTACTCAGCAGGAGGGGAGTTTAGGGTTATGGATTGTTTTTGTACTTTAGGGTTAGGGAACAGAAGGGGAGTTTAGGGTTACGGATTGCTTGAGGATGTTAGGGAGTGGGAAAGGAGTTTAGGTTTAGGGAGCAGGAAAGGAATTATAGGCTTAGGGAGCAGGAAGGGAGTTTAGGGTTAGGAATTGTGAGAGGATTTGTAGGGTTATGGAGCAATTGGGGACGAATGCTATTGTTAGGGTTAGGGAGCAGGTGAGAGTTTTAGGGTTAGAATTAGTGTTCTGGTAATGATATGCATGCAGTTCAGCAGGGTCAGTTCTTGGGAGAGCTGGGTAATTAACCAATATTGGGCTAGTGGGAGTTACATGTGGCAGCAAGCAAGTGTGTCATGAGCACTTGTAGCAAACCCTTCTGTATTCCTGTGTCATGTCTGGCTATAACATTTTTTCATGCTGCACAAATGTATTTGTCTTAATATTTGCATTCAGTTGTTCTACCTTTTCCATAAGCTACAAATGATCTGGTGTGATTGTCTTTTTTTCTTTTTCTTTTTCATAAACTTTTTATTGAATCACACATTGCAAACTAAGTCAGCACCATAAAGCTTTTATCCTAATATCTAAATAACAATATCATTGCTTTGCCTAACAATCCACTTTATCAAACCCGTGAAGGTGAAGTTTACTACTAATACTATTTTCTTATCATAACATTCCTCTCAGAACAACATATTTACAAGTTTAACTGTCAAGTTATTACTCAGTCAGTCTAATACTTGTTAATATCACATATCCATAAAATTATCTGGCTCCCACATCAGACCAAATAGTACCCATTTCATTTTTATTTTCCTTCAGCTGTGGATCTGAAGGAACCAGTTCATGCTTCTACATTTGCTGCCTTATCTTTATTAAATCACTGAATGTGGTTTTAAACGTCTGTTTCCACTTACGAGTTATTACTTTTTTTCCCCCACAGGTAAAGCCAATAGATGGGCTTGCTTTATTGGAACTTCCTGTTATTCCCATCCCTCCAAAAACATAAGCCCTATTTGTAACCAAATCTTACTCCACAATTCTTGCAAGTCTGATTTAAATACCTCTGATGCTTTACAATCCCAAACCATGTATGTCCACTGTCTGAGTTCACCTGCATCACATCTGAAGCAATACAAAGGTAGAGCTAGTTATACTGCCAAGAGGTGTGAGGATGCATAAAAATAGTTAAGCAAAATCTGCCAACAAAGTCTAAACTTTCTAGATTCTGGTAGCATACTTTTATTTTCTTTTTCTTTTTATTTTACATTTGTTGACTGGGATAGTCCGACTGGATACATGTCCATTTTTAGCAGAGGCCCGGGGAGAAAAGCTCCAAGATAAGCAGATAAGATTACTTAACACAATTTATACATTGGTTACGTACTTAAATAAGAAGTTATACAGTTCCAAAGTTTGAGAAGACCCAGGTGTAAGACCAGGATATGTAACACAACTAAGCTAAATTCATTTTTTAACACCATACTAAAAGAGAGTTAGTCAGGTCTGATGCACTGACATAGCAAGTTTAGTTTCAAATACTGTGAGTCTTTTCTTAAATTGACTTAGGGTGGTACGTAGGGTAATATCAGCCGGGAGGCAGTTCCAGGTTCTACCTACAGAGTTGGCAAAGAGATTCTCTTGTTGAGTTATTAGTTTTGACAGTTTGAACTAGCAATCTATTGGAAGATCAAAGAGGTCTAGGATTATTATAGGGGGTAATAATGTTTTTAAGTGCAGGAGTATTGTCCGGATTGTTAAGAACTTTATATGCCAGAATAAGTTGGTTATACTGGATCAAACTGGGCAGTTCTAGCAACCCAAGTTCATTTAGATTGATACAATGGTGTGTCCTAACAGGCAGACCAGTGGCAAATCTGGCAATGTGGTTGTAGCCGGTAGAGAGTTTGTTAAGAACAGACTTGTTTAAGTTATTGAGTAAAGGGGATGCGTAGAGAAGAGTTGAGAGTAGGTGAGAGCGTACAATGGCAATTCTAGCCAGTGGGGTTAGAAAGGATTTAATCATGTAATGTGACCCTAGTTTTCTATTGACAACTTATGGTTTAATATTACTACAGACCTTAAAGGCTCTTGTTTTTGTTCATTAACTTCATATCCTCAAAGCCTTCCAAACTAATGTAACTCTAAAAAATTATCTTTAAACTTCCATCTGGCAATGTCGAGTAAATTAGACGGGCTTCTGCATATAAAGAGATTTATATGTCCATCCTTTACCCTATAGGCAGAAAACTTACTTCTGAACCTAGCTTCCAGTGGGTCCATGTATATAGTAAATAATAATGAAGAAAGGGAACACCCCAGTCTAGTCACTCAAAATATCTTCGATACCCAACTCCATAACTTTAGTCTGTGGCTCCCCAGTATAATGTTATTGTTAAGTTCATAAACTGCACAAAGAACCCTATGTGCTGTAAAACCCCACGAAGAAAACTCCCAATTCACCCTGTATAACACTTTTTCTGCATTCATACTAGCCACTAAAGGTGAGGGGAATTCATTTTTATTTTTTTCTATCAAAGACGATAAGGTGTTCAATGAGTTATTTATTCTGCAACAAACTTTGTTTTGTCCTCATATACAAGTTGTGGTAGGATTTTTGTTAACCTATTAGCTATCAATGAAGTTATTCATTTATGATCATAATTTAGAATGCGGTCTAAAAGAACTAAGTTGGATTTTATCTAGCTTCACAAATACTGTAATCTTAAATACAATAAGCAAAGATTTTATGATCTTTATTAACATGATTTGCTAATTCTGTTTATATAGCTGCAAAGGAAACACGTCTGTGCTCGGCTTCTTGCGTTGCTAATGTTTATATTTCTTAAAGGTTATCTCCACTTCCTCCTCCATCACCTTCCCTATCAAAAAAGGCATTTACTCAGGATTCAACCTCTTTATATCTAGTTACCCAAAATAGTTTGGCATTTTTTTCTCTCCCTGCAATTATCAGGTTCATAAGTGTGTACTAGGCTAATGGTCCTGGAGCCTTTACAAGCCTAGCCTATAGGATTACCCTGTCATCGTGCCCGACCTTAGTTCCCAGTGCCTCTGTCGAGTAGAGCCACTGGAGTGATCCTTGGGTTGAATTTTCTATTTCCCATCCACTCATCAAGATTTCTCTTGAAGAGGGCCAGTGAGGTGCTCTGTTTGACATGTATGGAAAGTCTATTCCATAGCATGGGCAGTCTCTAGATTATGAACTTGTCCCACTAGCATGTTCTGTTGATTGTGGTAATGAGGTTGAGGTCTCTGGAGCGTGTGGTGCAGAGGGACTGGGATTCTTTTAATGTAGCATTTCTAACAGAGCTGAGTCAGACATGGCTTTGTAAGTCAAGCAGAGATTGCTTCTAAATAGGCGATATGAGCCAGAATAGTTGGGATTTTGTTTGAGTCTGTCCCTATACAAGTGTTTAAAGTCTAGGATCCTCTGTGAGGTACTTTTGCGGCCTCTCCAGTTGTTGCAGGTGTCTAGAGAGGTACATGCCAAATAGGGCATTGTACTCGATGATTGGCCTAATGAGGGAAGAGTAGAGGGAGACAATGACTTCTTCCTTCCTGGATGCAAAACCCTTAGTAATGAGATGTGCCACACAGAAGGACTTTCTGACCACAGTGGCAATGTGGTGGTCAAAAGAGAGGTTGCTGTCAAACTGTGTTCGCAGATCTCTTATAATGCCTTCTGTGTTCAGTGGACTACCATCGATGTGGTAATTCATGAAACTGGGTTTTTTTCCAAAGGGGATGACGACACATTTTTTGGCATTGAGCTTAAGGTCATGGTTCTGACACCAGTCGCTGGTCTCAGTGAGGCCTTTCTGTAGAATGTCAACATCTTAAAAACCTCAGCTTTGGCCGGCTAAGAACTTGCTATATTCAACTGGACGTATAAGAGAATTTAAGTACCTTTATCTGCTCTTTTTTTTCAAAAAAATACAGTATTTAAATTGATTTTAACTGTGTGGAATGAATATTATCTGAACTGGAAGTTAGTCAGTGTTTGCTGAATTTTGTTATTTGCTAGTAATTACAGGTGTGGGGGTAGTCACATTCTTTGATTTCCTGTCCTTGCCTATTTAAGTGGTACAGTGTGAAATATTTTCTGCTTAAAAACCTCAGCTTTTGCTGGCTAAGAAATTGCTATATTCAACTGGACGTATAAGAGAATTTAAGTACCTTTATCTGCTCTTTTTTTTCCAAAAAATACAGTATTTAAATTGATTTTAACTGTGTGGAAGGAATATTAGCTGAACTGGAAGTTTTCACTCTGCTCTTCAGTTAGTCCCACCCACCCTGCCTGTTTTGTTTTGGTGTTAATCTTAGTGGCCTTGCAACTGCCCGCCCCTCTTGTAAATTTGTGTTTGGATACTCCTCCTGGGCCCATCTCATTTGCTCACTCAACTGAGTGCAGTGAGATCATATTCTGATTTCAGGCACTCCTACTGTGTACAAACAGAGCATCTGGGAAACAGAAAAAAAAATTAAGCTTGTTTCCTGCCTTTCCTGTTAAGTGGTATAGACTATTTGTAGGCTTCTGAGCCCCCAAGCCCTTCTGTGTTGGAGGGAAGCCTTCTAGCTTAGTTTTTTTTTCTTATAACTAGCCAGTTTTCTAGTTTCAGCACTCAAATCTGTTTCTTTGATCTTGGCACTTGTTCAAAAAAAAAAAAATTTTATCTGCTTTTACTGTACTTGTGTTTCTACCTACTTTTTTTTACTTTTGCATCATCTTAAAAGTACTCAATTGTATTTATTACTGCTTGGTGTAACTCATTCTAAGCCTTTTGGTTTAAACACTTGGGCTTTGGACCAGTTGTTTTGCACTGAGAGGGTTTGTGGTCTGCACTGTAGTGGCAGAACAGGTAGCTTACATCCTTCTAGGTTGGGAACTGCTGATTGAGGGCTCAGTGTCTGTTATTCTAAAAGTGTATTAATGCTGGTTTAAGCACTTGGGCTTTCAGGCCAGTTATTTTACATTTAAGAGGGTTCGTGGTCTGCACTCTTGTGGGAGGAGAGGCTGGACTCTGCCCTTCTGAGCTGGGAATTTCTGGTTGGAGGCTTATAGTGCATGCATATCTGAACTGCTTCTTACTGAAGTTGGTGCGCCTTGTTTGCTGTGGCATAGACTGGATTCGGGCCTGCTGGATCTAGCTTTGTTTGTGTAACTTGAGCACTAATCCAGGCATTCTCTAAAGTATTCAATTGTATTTATTACTGCTTGGTAGTAACTTGATTAAAGTGTAGCTATCATTCTAAGTCTTTTGGATTAAGCACTTGGGCTTCAGACCAGTTGTTTTACATTAGGAAGGTTTGTGGCATGCACTGTGGTGGCAGGACAGGTAGCTTTCATCCTTCTAAGTTGGGAACTGCTGATTGAGAGCCCAGTGTCTGTTATTCTTAAAGTGTATTAGTTCTGGTTTAAGCACTTGGGCTTCAGGCCAGTTATTTTACATTAAGAAGGTTTGTGGTCTGCACTCTTGTGGGAGAAGAGGCTGGACTCTGCCCTTCTGAGCTGGGAATTTCTGGTTAAAGGTTTATAGTACCTGAATATTTGAAATGTATCTTACTGAAATTGGTACAACTTGTTTGCTGTAGCATAGACTAGATCCAGGCCTGCTGAATCTAGCTTTGTTTATATGCTTGTTATTTCACTGGAACGCTAATTCCACCTAATACGCGGCTTCTCAGCGCTTCTGTGGATCACTAGTGATATCTGCATTGCTTACTGCACTTATTTCCTTGTTTCACTTGAAATAAAGTTACTGTTTGTCGTTTTTGCATTTAAGTTACCTGTAACAAATTGCACTTAAGTTACCTGGCACTTGCTCACTAAAGCAATTATACAAGTCAGCACTAAAAATTAAAAGCACTACACCCTCACTCCCCACTGGCCCTGGTTTTCAATTATTAAGGAATTCCCAATATTATTCTAGCATGTCCAAAGGCCAGTTGTCAATCTCCTCTCCGGTCCAGCTGGTGAATCTGGGAATCTTGAGGCAATGTTACAACTTACTCATGTACACAGACAACCCTCTCCTCCTCCCAACAAATTCTAACACATGTGAGAGATGCAACCATATAGCCAAACTGGAGGCTAAGCTCTCTCAACTCAGTACTGGCATAACCAGTCAGGAGGAGAAGGAAACCACACTCACTACAACTCCAGTCTCACATAGACCTACCATGACAGCAAACCAAACACATAATCACACAAAAACATACTCGGAGGCTCTAAATAAAGATCTGCCAAAGCAGCAGAGACCTCCAAAGCAGATACCCAAGCAGCCGCTACCCCAAAACAAAACACGTGCAACACATATCTCACAAAGCCAGTGTGCCGAACAGTCACAGCCCTTAAGACTAAACACACCTGATATACTTGTAATAGGTGACTCTATCGTCAGGCACACTGACGTCCCGCTCACCAGGCTGAACAAGGAGAGGGTCATGGTGAGCAGCCTGTCGGGCGCTAGGATCCGCCACATAACACAAGCCACTCAGGTCACTCCAAGGCAAGTACAAATATGACTCAGTCATTGTCCATGCTGGTGTGAATGACCTGAAACGTACCTCCCTGGACTACATGAAAAGAGACATAAAGGAGCTCTCTGACCATGTAGCCCAGGCCGGTATGACCCTGACCTTGAGTAGCATCTTACCCTCACCAAGAATGATGCCACAATATGAAGACGAGATGATCAATTTCAACAATTGGCTTAAGTACTGGTGTCATTCAAAGGGGATCTAATGCCTGTCAGCTTGGGATGATATGCTCGACAAGCCACGATGCTTCGCTAGGGACAGCTTGCACCTGTCACCCCTGGGCTTTCGGATATTGGCAAAGGCTCTTGCTACCCCCATAGTGCCTTTTTTAGGCAAGGTTCAAAGACAAAGCCACTTCCATAGGTATCACAAGGGATAAGAAACTAAGAGTAATGCTACTCAACGCCAGCAGTCTAAACCTCAAGATGCACGCACTCGAAACTCTCCTTAGCATGGAGAACATCGATATCTGTGCAGTAACAGAAACCTGGTTCAGGGCTCCCGAGAGCACCCCAGCACTACCAGGTTATACCTCATACCATGCTTTTCGGCCCCAAAACTTGGACCGAACCACAAAAGGAGGGGGAGTATCGATATTCATCAAAGATACCCACACCTCCAGATTGGTGGCAAAGCACGAAGCATCAGAGACTATCCATGTGCAACTAACAGTGGGTAAAACTGCCTTCCAGTTTATAGCCTGCTACAGACCACCCTCCCAAACCCAGGAACCCCACTCAGCCTTCCTGAGAACACTGGAAAATATGAAGGTCTCTCCAAACACCATTATATTGGGCGACTTCAACCACCCAAACATAGACTGGGAGCATTACTCTAGCTCCAGCACCCTAGCCCAAAGGTTCCTAGAATTTATAAACTCAAATGCTATGGAACAACTTGTTACCACTCCCACTAGAGGGGAAAACATACTGGACCTGATCATCACCAACATGGGGACTCTATGCTCTAGACCAGAAGTGTATCCCTCAGTGGTAAGATCAGACCATAAACAAATCTCACTGGATATTCACATCCCGACCCCACCCCCTGCCCAGAAAACCACAGTGAAAAACTTCTCTAAAGCAAATTTCACACTCCACAAAACTGAGGTGGAATCCTTCAAAGCCCCCGGGCCTGTGGAAAATACGGCCCAGACCGCAAAATCCTTTATAAACGCATTCTATGAACACCTTCAGGAATGCATGGATCATGCGATCCCAAATAAAACCAAGACCCAATCCTCCAAAGGCAGACGTCCTGTCTGGTGGACCCCAGCCATAAACAAACTATACAATAGAAGGAGGAAGCTACTAAATGATAGAGCAAAATCCCAAAAAGGGAAGGCATCACTGATCAGTATTAGCAAAAAACTACGGGCACCCAACCTCTCATCTCATCACCAGCCTTTTATCTGGTGACATCCATCCTGGCCCCCCCCCCTCCCTCCCTCCTCAAACAGGCCAATATTATTTACTTCTCTAAACTCTAAAACAGTAAAGTATTAAAGTCCCTACCCTTCACGCATGGCTTATGTACAACAAACCTGACATACTATCTATTTCAGAAACATGGTTAAAACCCTCTATAAAGGATTCTGAAATTACTCCACCTAGCTATTCAATCCTTAGTGGAGTTGCTCTCCTATATTCTTCTTCCACTAGTTACCCCCTATAACAAACCCACTCCATTTAACAATGCTGAAGTACTACACTCTCCTACAAGTTAACAAAACACAAACACATCTGTCTAGCATCCCTTTACATCCCATTTCAACACTTGAAAACATCCTCTCATGGCTCTCTAACAATATCAGCATGAAACCATAATCTTAGGAGATGTAAACATCAACTGGGGCCTCCATCAGTCTTCAACCAACCCTCTTAACATCAACCTATTTAAGTTTTCCCAGCTAATCAATTCTAGTGTGTCACCCCCACTATTTCTCAGACAGTGGTACTCTTCCAGACCCTCTTGGTGATCATTTGCCATCAACCTTCATATATTCTCTAAAAGCAGTAAATTGGAACAATCTAAAGACACTACCTTTAGAACAAAAGAATAAAACAAATTCTGCCCCTGGTTAACCAAAACCACACTATCAGGGACTCTATCTGAGAAATAAGAGAACAAATAAACACTTACAAAAAAACCCTCCAAAAGTAAAAAAAAAATATAATCTCTGACAGACAAAATACTTCTTCACACTCCAAAACAACAATAAAACTAACCCACAAAGACCCAAATATCCCAGACCTAGATCTAGCTACACAGTTCAACTCCTTTTATAGCAAACTCATCCTCCTTCACACATCATCACCACTTCCTCCACCTCTCATCTTCTCAATTCCATCTTCCACCTCTTCCACTACTCTAACTCCCTCTTCACCCATATCTTCCTCAAATTCTCTATCCCATCAGCATTCTAATCAACGCTCCATCCAAGAATACACAACATCAATCTTCCCGGCCCTATTGCTATCCTGTCGCCCATATCTAAACTTCTAAAGTGTGTCCAGCTTCAACTCCTACCACATCTCTTAGATAACAACCTTTTTTAACCCCTACACAACACAGTTCAGGCCAAATCATAGCACTATGACAGCCCTCTCCTCCATAAATTGGTTCTCCAGTTATTTATCAAACAGATACCATTCCACCATTATCTGCTCTGCCACCCCTCTCCTCTCAAAAAACTTACTCAGAAGCTTTCTCAATTACTGAGCATTGGATGAAAATAAATCAAAATCTACTTCTTTCGATATAAACTCTTTCTCAATTACCAGCCAAAACAACTCACCCTTGGAACTGGTATCTGAAACTAAGCTACTAGGTGTTCTAATTGACAATCAGCTTAAATTCAACTCCATCTACAACTAAATATTAAGAAAACTCATCAAAACTTATGCTCCCCACCGCACTAGTATGCCTCTACCGCAGAATCAGTATCTTACTAGATCATCCAAAATCACTCTCGCTTCCTCCTTTCTCATCCCTCTCTTCTCACGGGGCTCCACTACTGACTAATCTTCAGACCTCTTAATCATCTTATCTTTATACAGCTGACTTTAGCTCATAAGCTCATTCTTAACCCTCTCTCTCCCTCCCTCTGTCTTCTGCCTTCAAAATGCACCTACCAAATAGAGTCTTAAGGTCCAACAATCAAAATCTACTCAAAGTTCATAAACCATCTTATCCCCAGACCACCTCTAATCACTACATATTCAAAACTCCCTCCATACACATCTCAGGTCCCAATGGGATTGTTCCTGCTCCACCCCTCATAAATATTGGCATCCAACCTCCTCTGAATTTTAGCAAAATTTTTATCTACTACTTGTATAATTATCATTATTTGGTTCTTTGGCCCAATGGACTATCCTGGTAAACCAACTGCAAATAAATAAATAAATAAATAAACACATAAAATTGTCTAAGGCCAGCTTTGAGAGAAAAATTGCACAGGACACGAAGGATAATCACAAGGCTTTCTTTAGTTATGTTAGGAACCTGGGTGGTAATTCCCAGATATGCTCAGAATTAGTCCAAAATGACAAAAAATACACTGAACCCACAGACATTGCCAACATCCTAGCTGACAGGTTCAGCGCAAACTTCTCCCCTCCCACCAAAGGGCAAATATCTATCCCAGCACAGTGCTGCCCCTGACATCTCAGATGCTCAGGTAAGAGCCGCCTCTCCAAAGCAAAAACAGCATCAATGGGACCAGATGGTGTCCCGGCTGCCCTACATGAACTCAAGAAGAGCTAAACCCAAACATAAAACTACTGTTCAATCTCAGCCTTACTACAGGATATGTGCCCAAAGAGTGGCGTACAGCAACAGTGGTCCCTCTCCATAAAGGTGGTGCCTCAACGGATCCTGGAAACTATCGCCCCATAAGCCTGACTAGCTTGGTCTGCAAAGCTATGGAAAGGATCATCATGGACCTCATAAATAAAGATATTGGGGACCTACAAACACTGGATCCTACCCAGTTCGGCTTTGTTAAGGGCAGATCCTGCCTCTTAAACCTGGTTGATTTCTTTGAAACAGTCACCAAGGCCATTGACGAGGGAAGGTGGTCCACACAGCCTACCTGGACCTCGCAAAGCCTTCGATACAATACCCCACTCGGGCATTATAGATAAGCTCACCAGCTTAAATATAAACCCCTATGTCACTAGATGGATTGCAAACTGGCTCAAGGACAGAACCCACATGGTTAGAATTGCTGGAGCCATGTCAGACTCAAACCAGTTACAAGTGGTGTCCCACAAGGCTCAGTCCTGGGACCTCTCTTGTTCGGTATATATTTCTCGGAGGTACAGGCCAACACGGAAGGACTGTGGCTGACCAAGTTCGCAGATGACTGCAAACTGGGCCATAATTGACTCTCCAGTCGACACAAGCATCCTCCAAAAGGGCCTCATAGAAACAGACAACTGGTGCAAGAGCCATGGCCTCAAGCTAAATGCCAAAAGTGTATAGTCATCCCTTTGGCAAAAACAAAGTGCCCACAAATTACCACATAGGTGGTAATCCATTAAGTACAGAAGAAGTAATTAGGGACCTGGGGACCCAAGTTGATAGCAATCTCTCATTTGACAACCACGTGGCCAAAGTGGTTAGAAAAACATTTTATATAGCCCACCTAATCATGAAGGGATTCACATCTAGATCAGGGGCGTCATCGTGCCTCTTTACTCATCCCTCATCAGGCCCATAATTGAGTACAATGCCCTTTTGGGATGTACCTTACCAGACACCTGCAGCAACTGGAAAGACCCCAAAGTACCTCACCAAGAGGATCAAAGGGCTCAAACAGATGCCATATGCTGCCCGGTTAAAGAAAATCCAGCTCTACTCAGTGGCATACCACCTGTTCAGAGGCGATCTGTGCCTGACGTATAAAGCCATGTCCAACCCGGAATTAATGGACATGCTGCACCTCAGAAAATCCAAATCCCATCGAGCTACGCGCTCGGGAGACTTGAACCTCAGCACTGAAATAAATAGGACATGCTGGAGGGACAGATTCATAACCCAGAGGCTCCCTTTACTCTGGAATAAAATCCCAGTCCAGGTTAGGCAGAGTCCCTCATTGACTCTCTTCAAGACGAATCTTGATGAGTGGATGGGAGATCGTAGGTTTACCCCGGGTATCACTTCTGTGTCACTGTTAGACAGAGGCACAGTATACTAAACTCGAAAAAGGGCATAGCAAAATAAATTTAAAATGGGTGGCGAAAGCCAAACACATTCTGGTTAGGCTTATAAATGCCCTAGGGCAGATAGCCTAGTATGAACCTATGAACCTAATAATAGCTCCCAACTTGCAATCGTCTGCAAACTTTGGCAGCCAGAGTCCGTTCATGTTGGCCTGGACTTCAAAGAAGATGATACCAAACAGGAGAGGACCCAGGACCGAACTCTGTGGGAATTCACTCGTGACTGGTCAGCAGTCTGACTTGGAGTCAGCTACTTTCACGGTTCTATCTGTAAGCAAGTTGGGCAAGTTTGCAACCCACCTAGTGATATACAGGTTGATGCCTAGTGTAGTGAGTTTTTCTATGATTCCTGAGTGGGGAATGGTATCAAAGGCCTTGGCCAGATTAAGGCAGGCTGTATGAACCACCTTGCCTTCATCCACAGCTCTGGTGACTGACTCAAAGAAGTCAACCAAGTTGAGCAGGCATGATCTACCCTTCATAAAACCAAACCATGTGGGATCCAGAGTTTGGAGATTCCTTATAGCCTTATTTATCAGGTCCATGATGATGCGTTCCATAGCTTTGCATATCAGACTCGTCAGGCTAATGGGGCGATAGTTCCCAGGGTCTGTAGTTGCTCATCCTTTGTGGAGAGGGATGATTTAGCAGTGCGACATTCAGTAGGGAAAAAGCCTGAGGTGAGGCTGTGATTGAACAGGGCACACAGGTGAGGTGCCTGTTCAATCTGTAGTTCATGTAGAATATAGCCAGGGATATTGTCAGGTCCCATAGAAGCTGTATTCTTGGTCTTTGACACTGCTGTTTTAACCTGTGCAACAGTAATACTGGGTGCCTGTCAATCGACTGGTATTATGATTGGTCCTTTGGAGGGGGGGGGGGGGAGTAAAGTTGGCACTGAATCTGTCGGCCAGTATATTGGCAATATCTGTTGGCTCAGTATAGGAGTTACCATTGTGCTGTACCTCAGAGCAAATCTGGGTATTGTCATGGGGATTCTTTACATAAATATAGAAGGCTTTGTGGTTGTCTTTACTATCTGCTGCAATTCTGTTTTCATAGCTAGCTTTAGAGGATTTGATGAGGGATCTCAACTTTTTGTTGAGACTGATAAGGGAGTTTTTCCACTCTTGAGACTTTCCCTTATTCCGCATCAGTTTCCTCCTCCTGTTGTAGATTTTGTTTATGGCAGAGGACCACCACATTGGCTTCCCTTTTTTGGAGGAGAGTGTCTTGGTTCTATTGGGTATGGTGAGATCCATGCATTTATGTATGTGTTCATACAGTGCATTGGTGTATGATTCGGCAGTCAGACAACTATTCTCCATTTGCATGGGTGCTGTAAAGTTAGCCACTTCTGTTTTTAAGAGCCCAAAGTTAGCTTTGGGGAAGTTTTTCTTGGTGGTTACCTTTGTGGGGTGGGGTGGGGGGTGGGAGGGATGTGGATTTCCAAGGTGATTAGTTTGTGATCATATCTAACCAGGGAGGAGCTGACTACTGGTGTAGAGCAACAGCCGCCCATGTTACTAATGACCAGGTTAAGGATGCTGCTACCTCTAATGGGGGTAAGAATGAGCTGGTCCAGGGCATTGGAATTAATGAATTCCAGGAAACGTTGGGTAAGTGTATTGGTACACGAGTAGTTTTCCCAGTTAATGGAGGGGTAGTTGAAGTTGCCCAGTATGAGAGTGTTAGGTTGGATCCTAATATTCCCCAGAGTGCTTAGAAACGTGGAATGCGAGTCTTGGGACATGGTTGGGGACCTATAGCAGGCTACGACCTGAATCACTGTCTTACACAATGTTAGCTGCACCTGAAGTATCTCTGATGGGTTATGTTGGGCTTCCAGTCTGGAAGTGTGTGCATCCTTTATGAATATGGAAACACCACAGCCTTTGGAGCTTCGGTCCAGGTTCTGGGGCAGAAAGGTGTGGAATGAATTACAGCCTGGTAGTGCAGGGATGCTTTCTGCTGCCTTGAACTAAGTCGCGGTTACAGCACAAATGTCGATGTTCTCCAATTTAAGGAGTGCTTCGAGCGAGTGCATTTTGGGAATTAGACCTAGTGTTGAGCAGCATGACCTTCAGATTGCATTTGCTTGTAGCTGTTATGGTGCTAATTTGGTCTTTGGAACACCACCTAAAAAAGGCACTGTATGGGTGGTAAGAGCCTTGGCTAGTATACAGAAGCCCAGGGGTGACAGATGCAGGTCATCTCTGGCAAAGCATTGAGGTCTGTCAATCATGTCATCCCAGGCAGACAGGTGCTGTATCCCCTTAAAATGACACCAGCAACTTAGCCAATTGTTGAAATCAATCATTTTCTGCTTGTACTGTGATATAATTCTGGGTGATGGTAGGATGCAGCTCAGGGCTAGGGTCATACCCACCTGGACTACATAATCCGAGAGCTCCTCCTAGTCTCTTTTCATGTAGTCCAGGGAGGTATGTCTCAGGTCACTCACACCCACATTTACAATAACAGAGTCATATTTGTACCTGTTGTTGACGGTCCTGAGTGCGTGAATTATGCAGCAGATTCTGGCAACTGACAGGCAGCTGAATGTTTATTTTTCCTTACTCAACCTAGAGAGTGGGAGATCAGTGTGCCTCACTATCGAGTCACCTATGACTAGTGTGTTGGACATGCTGTTTTGCCTTAGGGGCTTTGGTTGAGTGGCACACTAAGAGAGTTATGTACCTCTTGATTAGTGTTGTGTTGTGGTGGTCAAGTGCGTTTTTGCCTTGAAGGTCTCTGCTGTTTGGGTAGATTTTTATTGAGAGCCTCCGTGAAGGTGGGTGTGTGGTTTGTGTTTTTATGTGTTCCATGTGGTGTGGTGCAAGTGTTGACCTTCTACTCTTGACCAGCTATTCCGGTGTTGGCTGGAGATTGCGTGGCTTCCAATTTGGATATATAAGTGCATCTCTCGCAAGTCAGAGTGTTGGGAGATAAGAGGAGAGGGCTGTCAGTGTACATGACGCAGTTGCTACATTGCAACAGGATGCCCAAGGTCACCATGTTAATAGGAGAAAGCACAAGGAACTGACCTTTAGACATGACTGGAGGGGTGGGCATTAATAATAAGTACTGGAGTGGTTTTCTTGTAGAACGTTTAATGTTGGCAGCACTTTTGTGTGCTACAATAATTGCTACAAGAAGTCTGTTAAAGTGCTAGACTAATAAGCTAGTAAAAGTGCAGGCGAGGAGAGACCTAGCAAATCTAAGGGAAAAACTGAAGAGCAGACTTTGGCACTGCTCAGAAGCTTACAAACAGTCCTGGATGCAACAAATCTGTATCTGGGCTAGACTAGTTACAGGAAAGACGGGAAACAAGCACAAATGCGGGCTTTTAAACCAGAAAGTTGAAAGAGATGGAAACATTGCCCAAACAGCCAATAAACTACAATTTCTGGGCCAGAAACCACTCCTCTTCTGGTCAATAGGCTACCTAGTGCTTACCACTCCCACTGATAAGTTAGAAGGCTTCCCTCCAACACAGAAAGGTTTGTGGGGCTCAGAAGCTTACAAACAGTCCTGGATACAGCAAATCTGTATCTGGACTAAACTAGCTACCACTAGTTTTTCTCTCCTCTTCCACTGTATATACCAGACTTACCTTAACCTCCACTGGGCTCAGTCCAACTTGTGTCCCAGACCGGTATACAGATTGAGGGCACTGGTACAGTGTCATACTCCTGCCAAAGAATGTGCCATAACTCCCCATCTCCACATGGCAGCCTTGCAATTACTGCCTTATGGAGGTGCATGTAACTTCCCCATCAAGAAGTAAACATCTTGCAGCATGGACCTTGACAGGCTCTTAACACCGTCACTGCAGTGGGCTTAGACTGCCTCCTTTCTTCCCTACCAGGATGGGTGTGCTGATGCCAGTTTCTGACTCCCACCCTCACTCATGCAGCACTTCCAGCACCAGTGTCACTACTCAAACATAGGTCATCTGTGGCACAGAAAGGGGTTTATCCAGCGATAGTTTATCAGTTCTTGCTCGTTATGCTCCTCTTGATAAAAATGTGCATAACATTCTGTAAAATACTGCAGGATATTTGAAGGTGTTACACAGTGATCCTCCTCAGCAACAACTATCTTATAAACTGCCCCTTTCACAGTATGTTGTGTAAGCTGAAGAGCTACATATTTTTGATTTGCCAGGGTCACTTCAAAATTTCTAAGATTAAGAGCCTTTTTAGCTTGATCCACCATGTACTTCTGCAACCTGTATAAATCCTATGTTCCAATACCCTCCATTGCACCCCATATTCCTTGCAGCCATACATTCTTGTGCTCCTAGTAATTCTTTTTTGCTTTTGCTGGAGTTTTGCATTCATTTAATTAGTTTCAAATAAGCTATGTTTTGCTAAACCAATACTATGCACTTTGCATATCCCTTATACTTTCCTAGAACCTGTCTCCTCTGTCCCAAACACTTATTCTTAAGGTGGTCATTATTTGTCTTAAAACTGCAGCTGACTAAACACTTTGGTTTGTAATTCACATGTAGTTTGTTTAAAGTGAAACTGGGGACTATATATGTTCATATAAGCAAATAGGTAAGGTTCATAGGTAAGTCCTAGGCTAACTGCCCTTGCAGGCCATTTTATGCCTGGTCAATGATCCCATTTGGTGCTTAAAATGAACCTATTTCACTGGAGCCTACAGTTACCACACCCTTTCCAAGATATATACTTACATATTACTCTAATGATAATTACTAGATAGAAACATAGATATCTGGAGGGGACCCATGTGCTGACAAAGCATTTAGGAGCTGCTTATGCCCATTAGTAATACAAAGGGGAGTCCTGTGGTAAATTCCCACATCTTTAAATTAATGGGTCAGCTCTAAAAGATATGTTGTCAGTGTGGCAGTTCTCCGGGGAGCTGACTTTCAGAAGGAGATGATAATGCATTTTTTGGTATTTAGCTTTGGTCCATGTGTCTGGCACCAGTTATTTGTTTGGATCTTTTGGGGGATTCGATCACTGCTCCTAGCTTGCAGTCATCTCCAAACTTAGTCAGCCAGAGCCTTTTGGTATTGGCTTTTACTTCTGAAAAGCAGATGCTGAACAGATGAGGACCCAGCACTGAAACTTGGGGGACTCCATTGTGATCAGTCTTTTTGTGGAGGTAGGCTCCTCTCTTTCAATCTCTTGCACCCTATTTGTGAGCCAGTCATCATTCCAGCAGGTGATGAAGGGGTTTATTCCTAATTTATTAAACTTTTTACTATGCTTGAGTGGGAGACTGTGTCAAAGCCTTTGTCACAGTCAAGGTAGGTGATGTCTACCATTCTACCTTCATCCATTGCTTTGGCGACCTTTTCAAAAAGTCCACCAGGTTCAGCAAGCATCATCTCTTTGGTGAATCCAAACTGAGATGGGTCCAGTGTTTGGAGATTCCCTGTGTTGTCCTTATTCACTAATTCCATAATAATTCTTTCCATGGCTTTGCATATCAAGTTGGTCAGATTGATGGTTCTATAAATGCCTGGGTCAGTGGAAAGACCTTCTTTATGCAGGGGAATAACTGCATAAGGAAGGGCTTATGCAGGGGAATAACTGTTGCTGTTCTCCATTCACTTGGTACAAAATCCATATGAATACCTCTCAACCTCCAGAGGAGAAAATCAGGAAGAAAGGACCTTAAAATCAGGGGCAATCAGGGATGCCTAATTAACATAAGATATGCATATTTAAATAAGGACATTAATGGACACATCTACACCTGTTTAATTACACAGAGACAGGGCATCATTTTAGAGCAGTTAAAAAATAAAGGAATTGTACACATGCACAAACACCTACATGCACAAAATATGGGATTATTCATATTTTCAGAAAACCATACAAAATTCAAGTAATTCAAGCCATGCACCAGAAAAGGAAAATATAGGCAGCTAACTCCTTTGCTTTCATTGCTGTTGGAAACCTTAAAAATGGAATGTGACTGAAATAAATAATTTATGTTTAAACCAGAGGTACTATCTACAGGAACAATGAGCAGATAAGGCAAGTATGACAGAAAGAAAATAGTGTGGATTAATTTATCTGACATAGATAGATTCCATATTTA